>NC_091485.1:57397905-57554177 GCF_947461875.1 Haliaeetus albicilla
TCCTACAAAGTACTATGCAATACTTCTGAAGGTGATGAATGAATGAACAGACATTCTTTGGTCTGTACCTGTGAAGAGGTACCAAAGATGAGATGGGCCTTCTGTAGGCAGCTAGGCTGCAGTAAATCTTCTGGAACTTTATGGCAACTAGAGGTTGCTGAAAAGAAAAATAAACATGACCCATGTATAAGTTAAAATAATAGGCCTAAAAGTATTTATCTTGGAGAAGGAGCAAGTAGGGATGAGGCCTGGTAACAGTCCACATATACTTGACAGGTAAGGGCATGAACAGTGAAAAAGGAACTGTTTAGGGAGTCTGAAGATAAAACTAAGAATGAAAGGTTTAGGTTGAGTATCTCAAAGCCTTCTCACAGGGAGGCATATTAGTCTGCAAAGGAGTCAAAGATATATTAAATTGAAGGCTTTAAACATGACTGAATAGAACACTAAGACCAAGACTTCAGAAAATGCATGCTCTAAGTCAGGCCTCTGCATACATATTTAGCTGATAAACCACATTTATACATTTTTGTGTCTGTTAAAGGCTGCTTTGACTTCAGTCCAACCTTGGAAAACTCACTGTGTTTTCTTACCTATAGCTGCTTCTTTTCTCCCCCCTCCCTGCATCTCTATCCATGAGAAAAGGACACTAGTATTTCTAGGCCAGAAAATATTGTTATTGTCCTCTGGTCTCAACTCTCGAAAAGCTGTAACTTGCACAGCAGAATGTGTGTCTGGACAAAGTCCTTCCCACAAACTGCTCTATACAGTCAAGGCTGCCTTGACTCAAACACACACAGCTGCAGCCTTCAGGATTGTCCTGTTCCCTAGATTGTTTGTAATGTTGGGCTTTTCATCGTTATCACGGCTGATTTTTTTTTATGGCTTATAAACCAAATTTATCATTTTATTCATCTGCATGTTTCTCATATAATAAGGTCAACTGAATGGTTTTGTGAATTTTAAGCAAATTCATCACTTCACCAAATGTTTTCCTAAGTGCCTTATTGGATTGATGTTAGAAGGGTTTAAAAGCTGATCAAGTGTTTGTTCTTTCCATTAATTGATTTTTGCGCCCTATTTACCATATCATTTTATATCATTTAGTAGCATTGGTGATGTTTATTCTGCCTTAAAAAACAAAGATCAGCCATAAAAAGTTCATCTTTACAAAAACTTCCAAGATGACATTTTAGCATCTTGGTTAAAAGCACTGAATATTTATTTTCAAAATATACAAATTATTAAATTTGCTAAAACTTATATTTATTTTTAAATGAACACAACTCAGTATTTCTTACTTAAAAATTGTTGATTTCTGACTTACTATAGGCAAGTATAATCAATCACCCAAACCATGCATAGTCACAAATGACTGTGGTTTGCAATGAGGTCTTGGAAATCTTTACATTTTCTAAAATAATATTTATTTTTAATATCCTGAACAACATGTATTTCAAGTGGCAGAAATAAAGTGCCTGGTATATATGTGGTAGAAAGAGTTGAATTTCAGGCAAAGGTGGCTGGAACAGATGAATGAAAATAGTACAGTGGAATTAAGTGCTGAGAGCTGCAGTAATGTGATGCTTCAGACTTTTCCTTCTGTAGACATATCTTGTAAAGTCTACAAAGCCCCTGCTCTGGGCTAGGCAGCTTTCTTTTCAGGTCCATGCTCTCAGGCCCTTGTCCTAACCCCAGGTAAAGGTGATGTCAGGCCTGGTCTTCTTTGCATACTCATTTCTACCAGTGCACATGCACACGCACTCACACACACATGAAATGGAGCCACAGTCATGATTAAGATCAAAAATCAATTAAAAAGACTGATGGACAGTGGAGAAAGAATTAAAACAGATTTAGCTTTGTTTGTCTTACCAATGACAAAGAAAACATGTCCAAGAACCTAAAAAGGAAAAATTAACAAAGTTATTTGCAGCCTACAAAAGAGTGATGTTGCATTCTTTTATTTTTAGTCAACTATCCCATTTTGGGGAGAAGGGAAGGAAGGATCCTGTGGCCATGCTTCATCTGCTGCTTATTTTATTCTCCTTTCTGCTGAGCCTGAACGGGCACAGCCTGACTGCTGGAGGGATTGTCTGTCCCAATTGAGTAGCCTCTGCTTTTCTAATGCACCTTCTGGAGATCCTTTGTACTACTTACCCGACAAGTCCACCTTCAATATGGCTTGTATCTTCCAAGTGGCTCCTGTTATTTCAGCTACCTTTTCCTGAAACAAGAGCTCAGCTGCTACATGATGTTCACACTAAATGAAGGGCAGCTATTTTGCTACCACATTCAGCTTCTTGTGCAGAAATATTATACAGCCACCTTGCAGATGGCTTCCCAAAATTCTGCATAAAATGTATGCAGCTACAGCCAGAAACTTGCTTTCCATACCTAATGCTAATAAAGATGCTACATATTGAAAATCTCTCCAATTCCAAGACTCCCGTTCTCCCCTGTACAGATAAATCACTCTGAAATGCCTTATATATGTGAAATACCTTACAATGGGAATAGTGTTTACTTCGCAGCTGAATAAATCCAGAAGTATTTGACAAATGCTAATATAACGTGAGCCATGGAATATCCTGGCACAAAGGATTCACCACTGCTATTAAATACTGCACAGCCTACTGTCAGCAAAATGTCCTCTTGCATAGGTAAATCTTGCCAGGAGTGAACAGCTCTACTAGAGGCATAATTATAAACAGAAGTGTGGGTATGCCTCAGTCCGTGGGCAATGGAAAATAATCAGAGATCTCCTCTCATAAAAGCCATGTGCATTGCAAACTACACAAAACTTTTAAAGCGCTGAAGACATTAAATGTCACCACCAGCAGGGTGTACATGTTAGCCCGATAAAAAGCATACATTTGCCTGCAGCCCAGTGAAGTGAACAATGCTGTGAATTTGGCAGGTGCCTCTGTGCTGCTGACAAAGATCGCAGCCAACGTCTCCCACAGCATTTCCCACTGAGCAGTGGAATCAGGAGGAGGAGTTGAGCTGAGACCACCTAGCACTGAACCCCAGGAGGCAGAGGGGTTTGTTTACCAGTTCAAAAGCCCAAGTGTCTCATAGACCTGTGGCTTCTGAGCCACCTCTTAGTAATTCAGTGTAAGTTTGGCTATTCTTCAACAGCTCTGATACAAAGAATGTGTTCCTAGAAACATCCACTTTCAACCTTGGGCAGAAATTAAGAGTTGGCATCCTGGTTCGTCCTTTTCAGGCAACCTTAGAGAGTCATGCTTTCCTCTGAGTCATGGGCCTCAGTGAAGCAGTCTTTCACAGATGCTTCTTTCGACCAAATGTCTGAGTAGACAGTGTTTTCCATAGCAAAAGGACTCTTGGGTCAAGTACAGTAATAAGAGGAGTAAAAATGTGATCATCTAACAGTGCCAAAAGAACCACTAGTAGAAAACAACACCTTAACCTTCCAGAAATAAATGTTCATTTTTATATGCTTGGTTTGCTGAAAACAATATATTGGAACAGTAAAATTCTAGCTAAATCAGCAACAAATCCCACATCAATTTTTCCTGCAAGTAGAAGAAAAAACAACTGAGTGTCACCTATGTTATAATAGAATTAGTGCCCAGTTTAACATATATCCATAATATGAAGCAGATTTTCACATATTCTTTTCCAGTGTCTGTGGCTTTCACATGGCTCCACTGTTTCATGTTTCCACAGAAGTGATAAAAATACATGCTCTTTTCCTTCGTTATAGGAAATAAGTCTCGAAGTTGTCAATCTCAGGTGATGCCTATGTGGACCTGCCTTAAAAAGATCGAGTTTCAGCTTGGAGATATGACACCATATCTTTCTTTTCAAACCTTATATTTAATTGCCAATAAGCCTGCTAGGATTCCAGCCTAAGGTTAATAATCCACTTCCATACCCTTTGTGCCTCTATAAGATATTGGAGACAAGCCTTCCTGGTTGTTGTTTGAAAGTGGAAGTGAA
The DNA here is from genome assembly GCF_947461875.1 of Haliaeetus albicilla. Lineage (NCBI taxonomy): Eukaryota > Metazoa > Chordata > Aves > Accipitriformes > Accipitridae > Haliaeetus > Haliaeetus albicilla. The sequence continues at coordinate 57,401,872 of NC_091485.1, forward strand.
CAAGCATAGACAAACGAACAATTCCTAAGGAAAAATGTGTCATACATGGATTAATGTGGTGTGAAATCACATTATGTGCAGAAACTTTCACTCCCTGCGGGCCCTGAGTGATTTCAGTTTACAGAGTTTTTATAAGGAGAAAAAGTGTTATTCGCAAGCACCTTAGCACACAGGTTTTGAGAAACTGGAAAAGAGTAGCTTTTTGACTAACTGCTTTTCACATGAACAAAATCCAATCAACATTTGAGTTATAGATACTTTTTACATTCCTGCAGCAGTCATGGACTTGGAGGACTCGAGTCTGAAATGTTGAGCGTGTATTCCCATAGGGCGTGAACTGAAGCATGAGATTCATGTTGAAAGAGAACTAGATTTTTTTTTTCCCTTGTAGATGCAGGACAGCTTAAAGTACTTTTTTGTCTCGGAGGCAAGCTTTGAGTTCTGCACATATAGCAGAGCATTCATCTCATATCACATAGGAAATAAATTGAAATAAGTTTGTCTTAAAGTACCTTCTACTTATTGTTTATACCTAAATATTTTTAAATACTATTTAACATTTTATTACTGTGATCCATTGTTATACACTCCACAATGACCAAATAACTGCAGAGAGAGCTCAGGCACTAGTCATCTGCAGCAATAGATGCATGAGTTCAAACGCAACCCTCAAAGTACACAGTTCCTTGAGGTGTGCTTTAGGAAGCCACGTGAAGACCTTCAGCCTGCAATAAGGGGAGAAATACTTTTCTCATCCCGCAGTAGTCTGAGGTTTCATAAATGCCTTTTGCTCTCCATTGGGAAGAAACCAAGAAACTTGCAATAGCATTGGGGAGAAAACCAAAAAGCCACTGATCCCAATGTTCTTGGCATTTGGTTGTGCATGTGTGGCAGCTTCAGACACAGGCTCTGAACCGTGATGGCTTGGTGCTGGGCCAGCCTGCTCTGGGGCAACCTCACAGGCTGCCCCGTGGGGAAAAACTCCAACCTCATCTTGAGTGCTGTCTGTCAGAGCCGATGTACTTCTTCCCAGAAAGCTTGCTGGTATCTGCACATCAACATCTTGGAGGAAAAAGGGCTTGATTCAAAATTCAGCTGTACTCCCACTCCCTCTTTGGAAAGTAATATCAAGCGCTATAATCACAGCGCTACTCAGAGCACCGATCTAGGGACTGAGGGGAAGAGTCAGCAAGACAGTTCAGATACAGCCCAGACCTCCATGGGACTCAGTACATGCATGAGAAAGAGGGAGTGCATGAGTTTGTATACATCTTTGGGCCCTTCAAAGCAAAAATAAAGCCCAGCTGCCTATTCTGGCTTATATCCATGGCTGCCAGCATTTCAGAAATGTTTTGCGAGGGTTTCTTCAGTTTTCCCACACTGAGAGAAGAAGAGAAATTTTTCAATCTGAATTACTTATTTCATTAAAAAGGACAACTAGCAAACAGACAAATAAAGTGCATGTGTGTGTATATGTGCTAAGCCTGTGTGAGTGTGTGTACAAGAGAAACAAAATGGATACTTGGCCCCTTTGGGCTTGAATTAGCAGGTGGAGCAGCCAGTTCTTCACAGCTGGGCAGCAGATTCATCTGCATTTCGTCTGTGCGCAAAGCAATTGCATAGAGAAAGAAAAAACTGATTGCCTTTTTGGTTTTGTTTTACTTTTTGCCTTGCAAGAACTACTGTAGGGACAACAATTTATGTAAATGAAAGATCTAAATTATTCTAGGTGGCTGAAGTTTCAAGTAAGAGATACTACTCTCAAAGAAGAGTTTGATTTCTGCATTTTTTTCGATATATCTTCATGTATAATTTCTGCATTAGGCAGAAGATAAAAGAAGTTATTACAGTGTCCCAGGCTCACCAGTCATATGTAAAATGTGACCATAATGTTAAGCTCATCTTATGCTCAACATGTTCATCTATTTAAGATACATTCTCATCCCTTTAAGGCAGTTTAAATATCAGCATAGTTTTTCAGATTTCACTTAGGAATAATATAAACTGAATAAGATTAGGCAAAGGGACTGTTCTTCCTACCTTCCCTCTTGTTGCTGAAATTCTATCCTGTGTTCCTTAATCTTTATAATCTTTTTTTTTCTATCTTACATTAACATACTTAGGCTTTAAAAATAGTATAATATGATGACGACATTCCCAGAAAAGTTTTCATGCTTTATGAACTTCTGGTTTCCTATCGTATAGATTGTTGCTACAAACTTTTATTTTTAAACCAGGATAACAAAACAGTACAGTACACAAATCTGAAAATATCCTTTTGAAACAAAGCTATTAAAATCTAAGCTGGTGTTGTTCATGCAATTACATTTGCATAATAGCAATTACCATGTTTTTAGAGCTTGGATTCAAGTAAGAAAAGCAGCTAAAGGTTTTAGCTAATTACCAATCTTTCATACAAACACTCTGAATTACTTTTAACTTCAAAATTTGGAGAAACTCTCTTGAGAGTAGACTTTTTGAAATGCAGATACTGGAGCCTGATTCTAGCTGAAAACCAGAATTTCCAGTCGCTTGTGCAAGAGAACCTTCCAAAGGCATTTCAAGCTCAAAGCAGAGCAGAAAAGAAGACGGATGTGATCTGAAAGTTAAGATAATGTTTGACCTATGTGATTGAGAGTCTAGTTAGAGCAAAGCCATTTTGCATAGCTTTGGATGTCGATGCTGACTGCTGCTTTGAGCAGGGCCAACTCCAATATGACTCCTAGTCTGGCTGTTGGAAGGGTGCTAGATCTTGAGCTCTCAATGTTTACAAACTCAGAGAAGGGATTTGTATTACTGCAGATCCACTGCTCTTTCTGGTGAGATTTTTCTTTCCTGAAGAACTGTGTATTCTGTTCTTTTCATATGAAAATAAATCATGTCATTTCCCAATGCAATCAGGGACATGCAACCTTGCTTGTAGAAGTAATGCCACTGCAGATGAGGGAATTGTCTCTCCTAGTCCAGGTTTTGACCACAGTGAAGAAAGCTGCAATTTGAATATTTTGTACTGATGATGTCCAAGGTCATCTGAAAATTGTTGCAGAAAATTCCTTAATAACTGAAACATCAGACATTATCAGCAAAATGCATTGCAACTCCCTGACTTGCATACTACAGTCAGGAGAGCAAATGGAGAAAGTGATAGGTTTTATCTGACCGGGAAGCCTGACCTGGTACAGGTGGACTCTGTTCAGTGTTAACCTGGGCTGATTCACCTTACAGAGCCCAATTTAGGCTTAACTTAAAGCAAAATGTTGTGGGTTTTTTTTTATTTAACCTAATGAAGTCTTTTCAGTTTCAGCCAAAAGTTATATATTTTTTGCCTTTTTTAATGTAAAACCAAATGTTCTGTGGACAGATAGCAATTTCATTAACTCTTAGAATATAAAACAGGGTATTTTCGAATAAGCTCTAGTCCACACATTTGTGTGTACATGAAGTACGTAACTTGTTCAAGATGGGGTTTTTTTCTTTCCACTTCATCAACAGCCACATACTTTTTTTTTTTTAAAACACTTGCCATCTGCTCTTAATTAACAAAAGCAAACAGTGATTGATAGATAGATACTGTGTCTGGTAATAGTCACAAGCTGTCAGCTTACAGGTGTGGTGAAAACTAAGAACAGAGAAAACAGATTCCCCAGCTGGGAGAAAGTTCTTTATAACCTAGTTTATGTGACTTTAGACCTCCACTGGACTTGTAAGTTTCTTTTCATTTTTAAAGCTGAAAACTGGATTCTACTTCTCCCCTTACATAAGTAAACAAACTGCTTGGAAAGAAAAAAAAGGTAAAATGCCTAAACTAAGATTAACACTGTTAAAAAAGTATGCTAATTAAAGACAGAGAGCAATGGAAAAGAGCATGGATGAAACACAGAGCAATGACCTACAATTGAACAAATCAACGAATTTTACTGAAAAAGTAGCCAGAATACCAAAGCACGATAAGTTTGAGCATTTTCTCAAGGATGTGGAAAGCTGTTAACTGGAATATACCTGTCAGTACAGAAGAACACGTGCAGTCTTAAAAATTGCGCTACTGCAGTTTATGAAGAAAAAAATAAAACCTAATTGGCTAACCAGCATAGACATTCAAAAAGCTATAAAAAAACCCCTTGCATGTTATGCAGAAGAGAGGGAATTACCATAGCACTATAATGACAGCGTATATCATAGCACTGTATAATCACAGTGCATATCATAAAACTGTAACTATAAAAAAAAAGTTTTGGCTGTGCACTTTTTAGGGGAACAGTAGAAAAAATTATCACTGTTCTTCAGTAACAGAGAGGCTGTGGGTTTTGAATTGGACTCTTGCTCTTCATGTCATTTGTCACCCATCTAATCAATTATTTTTCACAGATAGGTGCAAGCCTTCAATTTGTTTCTACACTGTTAATAAAATATTTACTAAAAAGGTAAGGAATTCTAGTATTTTCAAGAAAGACATAAGGAATTTGGAGACAGTCCTCTTTGTAGATACCCGTAAGGTGAGCTTTCTCTTATAGGTGGACAAAAATTTAAGCCTTTCATGATAAACTTCAAGGCTGTGAAATATATTTTTGATTTGCACTTGTATGAAAATAAAACCTTTCAGACACTTTTGCAAGCAGTGACTTAGTATGTAAACAAACATTTTAAAACTTTTATCTTTCCAGGGAAAAGTTAGACCTAAAGAACTACCCCTGTTGAAACTTTTTTAAATTGATACATTCTTCAATATGTTTTGGATTCAATAGCATAGCTTTTTTAATGAAAAAAACTCTTCCTAAAGATTTTCTGACCAACTGATCCTTCCCAATACCTTCCCATCAACAATTAAGCTAAAATAAAGAGGCACAGCCTCATCTCTGTACAGTGGTTTGGGGTTTTTGTTCATTGGAACCAGACATAGTATTTTACTGTAAAACATTTCTGCTTTGCTGAATGCTCTTTGTCATGGCATGCCAGCAGAGGGAAAAGAGTTATTTTGAGAGGGGCAAGATAAGAAATCTTATTATATAAATTATATAAAAATGTACCTTAAAGTAATTTGACTACCTCCATGATTTTCGTCTGTAAGGAATAAATTCTGGTCTGTTCCATTAATATAGTGTTAGTATAAATGCAACCTAAATAAATTCAAAGGAAACACATAAGTGTAACTGAGAAGTTCTATCAAAAAGTGTTTTGCACTGACAATTAAAAATAATTTACATTTAACCTTGTTAATATTTTAATTAAAAAATCTACTTCCTTAATCTATAGTTACTCACTAAACTATTTTAGTTGGCCTTAGGTGTTAAAATCACAAAAAAATTTTTTGAAAAAATTGCCGTCTCAGAAGAATCCTGAAAATCATCCAAAAGACAACACCTTTAATATTTTCAAAATTTCCATGAATCCTACTCCAGCTCTGCAGAACTTCAGTGTATATGTCTAACTTCAGAGATTGAAGGACAAAGCAGGTCTGAAAATCCACCTATTTTTCCAGCTAGCACTCTCCCTCTACCATTTTTTATTTCTTTATATCTTTAGACCACCATGGTTATGACAAAATGATTTCTGCTGTATGTTAGGCAAGTGAAAAACAGCCCTGCAGTTGGTGCGACTAGATACGTCAGTAAAATTCACCACGTATACAGTTCATAAAAAATCAGTGTCCCAGGGAGTAATGTAAAGAGCTAACGCAAAAATTTCTGAATGTGTGCAATAGCTGTAGGTGGTGAAATATAGTCCTCCTGAATTATGCAAACATGTCTTGAAAAGTCTGGGGAGTAGTGGCAATAATTCAAGGCATCTGTTACCACTGTTCACCTCCAATGAATGCCACTTTTTTGTAGCCTCCATCAAAATTTGGATCTATTGTGTGCTGGCAGGCTGACCCCTTCTCTTTGCCATCAGTGCAAATATCCTCACCACTGTGCTGGGAATGGCAGTTCCCTTTCTGGCAAGCATGTCCTCCGTTTTGTATGAGGGACGAGTTGCAAAAACCCAAGGGAGTGACATCAAACCTATGGCAGGAGTTTGATGAGGCTTGGACAATTCTGATTCATTGATGATATACATTACTTACACCGACCCCAGCCTAGCATGACTTTTGAGTATCTTTTAGTTTTTGCATCTCAATAGTTCTTGCAGGATGGAGGCCTGTGAGGGTTTAGGATTAAATCAACTGCTGAAACTAAAAGGGAGGTAATTTACCCACATACGACTGGCTTTTTTCCACCTCTGTCAAAAGCATCAAGTACTGAAGACAGCAGGATTTCTGCATTTTATAGAAATTAGGTGGAGCACTGTGGCAATTCCCATTATAAATCTCACAGACATTTCCCCTCCAATATCCACCACAAGAAGAAAGCACAGAGATGAACATACACTCTGACTAATCCAATTCTTCTGTTTCTCACACTTCTCCATTACGTAGCAGTAGCAGCAAAAAAGCTGTTATATACATGTTCTAACTATGAATACCTTGAAGTAATGAAACCAAATCATCATGATAAAATGACAAAGCAAACAGGTAGGTTAAAATAAGCTGTTCTTCAGTAAGCTTGACTTCATTCAAAAACTTATTATATTCACTACAGTGCACAAAAGTCTCTTCTGTGGATTGATGTATTTCAACAGCAGCATATTCCCTAAATTTGCCAGTTAAAGGGAAGAGTAATGGAGTTTCACTTAAATCCCAAGATACTTTAACACAATTCATATGATGCCTGTGAAGCATCATTACAACTTGCCAGTTCAGAGCAAATCCCTCTCTTTGAACACCTTGTTGTGATGAGAGCTGCCTGCCAAGAAAGCTCTCAACAGATGGATTGAAGCTCTGAAGAATGTCTTTCTTGACTTAGAGATGTCTTTGACACCACTTTCACAGTAAGACTTGTAAATCCTTCTGTAATTTTGGGGAGGGATAAGAGATGTGTCTGCAAATGCACCTGATCAAAATATAAGCCATTCCAGAGGTATTTCCTAATCTCCCCTCCACGTTTCTCAAAAGATAAAGAAAGTGTATTTTGCTAATGCCTACTTTCTGCCTTAAAGGGTCAGCCACATTGCCCTAAAGCACGCAACATAGAAAAGAAGTATCTGCATAAATAAAAGGATCTATCAGGTGTTCCACAGATACATGTGAAAGCAAATTAACAGCTCGGCTTTTGTAATGACTGATTTTGTTCATCTCTCATCTAGCAGCAAATCTTAGCCCCTTCCTGCCCTGTAGGCTCACAGGGTTTTTTTGAATGGGTACTTCAACTGTAGGGTAGAAATTTCACAGAGCTGTGGTACAAATTTTATCATTAGAATTTTTTTTTTAAACCTTTGAGCACTTTAGCCAAATCTCTGTGCAGAAGATAAGATTGCAGGAGTACAACAATAATTGCTCATGTAACAGAAGTTTTTTCCTGAACTCTTAAGTGACCCAAGACTGGTTCTGGACAAACCTTAAATAGCTTATCTAAACAATAAGATCCCCCTCGGGCCTGCAAAATTGAGCTGGCAATCTTGAGAATTGTCTATCTCACAATATTTCTAGCAATTCCTGCTCCAAGACTGATATACTGCAACAAGGGCCGCCTTTGTAACACAAGCTATTTATTTCTACATCTTTTGAGCTGCAAATCTGAAAAAAAAACCCACCTTTGGAAGGAGGTGATATTATTTGTAAACTGATGTTTTTCATTAGCAAAGCTGGTGGTATAACATGACAAAATGTGCTTTCCTTAGAATATGTTGTTTTGTCAGAACTGAAATATTTTGTTAAATTGCATCACTGTTGATAGTATTTGATAGAAATGTTTCTGAAGTCCAGAGTACATTTTTTTTTTCCAAACAGAATGAGAGAGATAATAAAAATTGTACATTTGATGAAAAAGCACATATTCTGACTAAATTAATTTTTTTTTTTTTTTACAAAGCATTGAAAGAGTTTTGTTTAAATTCAGGTGTTGAATGTAGACCAAATTAAGAATATAAACACCTAGGGGGACAGAGAACCCTTGTCTTCTAATCCATTCTGTTCATGAAGCCTAATTAATATTTTGCATTTATTTTGCCAAGAAGGAATTGAAAAAATATCAGAAATCTGGTAATGGAGTGGATCTGAACTAAATAAGCCATTGTGCAAGTCAGTTAAAAACATTGGCTTTCCACCATGAAAGGAGTTGAAACAACTAAGTGAATCTCCACCTAACATGTCTCATTGTAAGCATTCCTAATAGCATAATAGAGAGGGATGTAAAAGGTGAAATTATACAGTTTGCAGAGTTTTAGCTTATTGAGTTTTTGCAATTATAAATATAATAATGCTTTGTTCACTCGAGATTAATCAAATAAAATTATAAAGAAACTGATGGACTGAAATGTCTCTTGTTCCCTCCAGTACACTTAAGAAACTAAAATTTCATTGTACTGCCATTATTCTGAGAATAGAATAGTTTTGTAACACCTCCATCTGGCTGAGGAAGATGTCACCACAATAAACACTACAGAGGTGAACAGAGATAAAGTTCGATTCCACAGACTGGGCATATGTTATGCAAATTTTACCTCATTCAGTTCCAGTTTTAATGTGCCAAAATATTAAAGGCATCAGAAAAAGAGGCAGTTCAATAGTTCTTTAAATGACTTCTTCTTTGTTCAAGTGGTAGATTCCAAGAAAATCATGAGCAAATTTTCAGTCGTGTCAAGCAACGGAGTGATTGTGACCTACAACCACCATAGAAGTGTGTAAAAGTAAATCATATTCTTGTATCTGAGGGCAAAAATACAGTTTATAAGGGAAAAGCCTGAATAAGACATTATATTTGATCATCTTGAGACTAATTTTATGCAACTTGCTGACACAGAAGAAATTCATTAGCACACAAAAAAACACTTTTCCCTGGTATTTCTGAGTGGAATTTTGCCTTTTTTGCTTGTTTTTTCTTCTAAAATTGAAAGATTTTGATACATAATATGACTAAAGCTGCATAAAAGGCCACAAAGTTGTAAAGACTTAGGTCAAGATGTAATCTGGCACCCAGCAAGTTATCACATTGATTCAATGTGACTATGCAAAAATGCATAAACTTAGTCATGTGTTTAAACCTTTCCAGATTGGTGTCTGAAAGAGTGCTTTAACACAAAAGAAGGAATCTTCCTGTACAAAAACAGATAAACATCAATTTAATGTAAATATCATGTCTGGCACAACTGCGACAAAAGTTTGCCAAGAGATTCTGTTTTCTCCGTCTTCCAGAATGTAAAGCCCATATGGATAAGGCATCTGACAGCATCAAAAATGAACTCTATTCACTCGGGTTCTGTCAACTACCAAAAACTATATTCCATGGTCTCTTGTACAGGTTATTCACAAGTGAAATGCAAAAAGCATCCCAGGGGTTCTTGCAGGCAAAGAGTTTGCATTTGTAAGGCTCATCTGGATGCTGGTGACCCAGAAATGTGCTTAAAACTCTGATGAGAACAAGATGGGTTTTCTTTTGAGTTTTCTAACACTTGCTCAGTTTTCAGATAACCTTACAATATTCAATCTTCCTCCTAATAGTAAGTCATATAGATAAAGCTGTATACAGGGAGAAAAAGAGTAAAAGGAGACCCATGTGCATTTTTTTTTAAGATTGTGCTATTTGTTGCTGAAAAATAAAAGCAATTCTGATTTTAAGCAAATATTCAAATCTAAAAGCTGGTTTACCCGTTCCTACCTCAGATAAAAAATAATGGTATTTCTTCCACATGTGTTAAAAACTGACAGAGAATAACAACAATTACAATAATAGCAATACTAAACCATCACTAAAAAATGATTTGAAATCAAAGTATTTGTCTAAATAGTATTTTTGTCTTGACATATCTTGTTTATAACTGATATTCTTAGTTAAGATTTCCAATTCTTGGTCTTAGTGACTATAAATTATATTACATTAATTTTGAAAATTTTCTATTTATCATTCATTTAGAATAAAATGGCATTTGCTTTCTATCAGAAATGATGCATTAGAAGTAATACATTATTTTGTCTCTAATGAAAGTTACTACCATTTTCAAATATTCATCTGTTCTTGAAAGGCTATGTTTACCAATCAATTAAAAATGATAAATAAATTTCACCCTAAAACGCTCATCGAAATAAAATGTTTCAAAGTTTTGAACACTATTTCAAGATAGCTTTGTCTACGTATACTTCTCATTGTGGGGAGGGATGCAGTCAAAACCTAAGTAATGTTACACATGTCAGCAATGTAACTGTTGCATAATACTCATTTATACTTTAATATAAAACTTATTAAATCAAATGCTTGAACTATGTAAAAAAACTATATTCTGCAAATAATCAGGAAAATATTCCAATTGTCTTTTGTATTGTCAATTTTCTACTTCAATAACACTTTTGCTTTCTCCATCTTATTTTCCGTTCTGCATACTAATCCAGCTCACTGAAAAATAATTGCATGAAACACAAGGGGGCAAATATAAATCAACAGTGTTCTACTAAATTAATTTGCTTTACCTCAGGATTTAGCTCACCAGCTCTAAAAGACACTAACATTCTCCCAGCCAAAAGTGTCTCTATAGGGATACAAGCACTTAAGGTCAAAATCTAAAAAACCTTGAGAAGTGAGACCACTTAATACTTTGTAGAAGCAATGCACAATGCACAAAAGAAATGAGAGAAAGGGATCAGGCTCCTACCAAGCTACTTTTAAAGTGGCATTTTCAGGAACTCACATCTATATGTGTATGCCATAGTCCCAACAGAAAGACATTCTGTTTCTAATGTAGGAACTCAGAGCTCCTAATGGTAATGAATTCCTTAAAAGGACAGTGTAAACAAATAAAGATATGTATAATTAGCTGGATTTGCCTTAAGAATTAAAGTACTATTTCATATCACAAAGTTGTAACATCAACAGACAGTATGTATGGTTCCTGCTTTTCAAGGAGCCCTAGTATATCAAAGTCAGAGAGTGCTGTGAAGCTGATAGTGCATTTTTATCCCAAAGGATAAGAACAAGCAAGATATGCAGAAAAAAACAGAGAATCTTCCACTTCTTGTCACAAATCTATGTTTTCTGTGTGGGTGTGGCTGATTCAAAGTACTAAAAATTAAAAATTTTAAATCTGTTTTCTCTAGTGTATCTTCTCTTGAGGTGATAGTATTAATTAATACAGACAGAATTTCAGTACCTTTTGAAACTTTTGCCTCCCTATGTTTTTCTTCAATCAGGCAACAATACTATAAATAAAATCACACTTGATTATTATGTCTTTACTTATAGCTTATTCAGATAGCAAAGAGAGAAAATTTATCTTTAAGTAACAGATGCAAATATTCACAGAAGGATAGTAATCCTACCTGAAACTGTTTGACAATGCTTTGAACTGACTGTCATGCCAATCCTCAGATCCTATGCTGCGATGTTAATGCTATAAAACATATCTACTGGAAAAAAAAAGTAGAACAAAAACAGAAAAAAAAAAATCACAAAGTTCTCTTGCCCCGTGCCATAGAAATGTATAGACTTGATTATCATGTAGGCCTAATGCACAGGCTTCATATCAGGTTCAGTGTGATTTCTTGGGATAAATTCATGTTTTGAAAATTGAGTTTAAATGCTCTCCTAGATCATGTCTGTTGTATTCTGCATTTCTGAGGGCTGGATGTCTGAGGAGGAAAATCAAGTCACACAGGACATTTGAAAAATTTTAGCAATTGTCAGATGAGAAAAGCAGAGGGCATTTAAGCTGAGGCAGATTATATTTCTAATTAATTATTAATTAATTTTTGGTACAATTACTTATATTACAGCTAATGCCAGTAACATTTTCTTTCCATGTTATGAGAAACATCAGGGAGAATAAGTCAGTGTGTTTAAATTATTTGTTTGATTGTCCACTTCCATCTGTCCACTTGTCCTTGTTTCATCTGGAATAAACTTAACTTTCTTTCTAGTAGCTGGTATAGTGCTGTGTTTTGGCTTTAGGATGAGAAGAATGTTGATAACACACTGATGTTTTAGTTGTTGCTAAGTAGTGTTTAGACTAAGTCAAGGATTTTTCAGCTTCTCACGCCCAGCCAGCGAGAAGGCTGGAGGGGCACAAGAAGTTGGGAGAGGACACAGCCAGGGCAGCTGACCCAAACTGGCCAAAGGGGTATTCCATACCATGTGATGTCATGCCCAGTACATAAACTGTGGAAGTTGGCTGGGGGACACCACGGCTTGGGGGTTGGCTGGGCATTGGTCAGCGGGTGGTGAGCAATTGTATTGTGCATAACTTGTTTTGTATATTCTATATTTTTTTTCCCCTTCCTTTTCTGTCCTATGAAGGTGTCTTTATCTCAGCCCATGAGGTTTTTTTTTTCTGATTCTTTCCCCTATCCCACTGGGGGGATGGTGGAAGTGAGCAAGCGGCTGCGTGATGCTTAGTTGCCAGCTGGGGTTAAACCATGACACCACTACATCTGAACTCTAGCAACAGCTTTTAAATTTTAAAACATATATGTACATTTCATGAATAGACAGGAATATTTTTTTAAAGTTGAAAGAAACTCCATTTTCTGGTCACTGATTCCTGTTTGTAATCACAGGCAGTCACAATTGCCCTAAAATATTTATTCTAGCTCCATCTTGAAAGCAGTTATATTTCTTGCCTCCACTATTCCTGTGGGACAGTTGTTACAAGACCTTGTTGCTCTGATGTTTAAGAACATTTTTCTCATTTCCAGCTCAAATTTATCCATATACTAATTCTGGCTTGTTCCAACATTGTCCTTTAGTTTAAATACCACATTGGATTTGTGGATATAAATTATATTCCCTCTCAACATACCACTTCAGATCACAGAGATATTTTCTCCCTTCATTCTTCATCATACCAGTAATGCCAGTTTTGTGACATGAGGAATTTGCGCTAGGAAATTTCTACCCACTGTGTTCAGGATAATAATTGAAACATTTAATGTGATTAATCCCAAGCCAGTCCTTCAAAGCTCAACCAAAGTCCCCTTTCAGTATGATAATTTGAAGACTGCTCTTTGGCAAGTCAGCATACAATGTACTAATTTTATACTATTTCTCATTTTCCTTGGCTTAATTAATGACTTAAAATTACTTATTAAAGTCCTTTTTCTGCAGTTTTACATGAGAAATGACTGATTAAATGGGAAAAGATTACTATTACTGTAAAATACATTCCCTTCAAATCACTTTTCCAGAAACAAATAGGAAGAATATACCAAAAAAACAAAGACTATTCAGGGGTTATATTCAGCTATGACCAGAAACAGAAGTGCTAGAAATCTTAAAAGTAACCATCCTCCTGCAAGACTTCCAGCCCAACTCTGTAGGCTCCAGAGGATCAGATAAACATCTGAACTTTTAGACACTTGTCCATAGCTTACCCAAATTCCAAGTCTTTTGGGGTCACCCATCATTATGAATTTCCTTGTTTTTATGTTTTCCAGACCCTTTTAACCCTAAATTTTCAGAGGTTCATAGAATTTAATTGCTCAACTCCCCCAAAATCCAGAGGTTGGGTGATTAAATTCCACTTAACTCTGGAAAGTTAGAGTTCACTATTACTTAATGTATAACCCTGTCTAAAAAATGTCATTAACATACACAATTCATACAACTGAGGAAACTCTAGTATCCCCTTAAGGTGAAGCTGCTTTAGTCTTGCTGTATGTATGTATGTGTCATTTTTTTCCTTGTTTATGAGTGAATATTGAAAACAAAACAAAACCTGCAGTGTGTTAAAACTCATGACCATTAGAAAGTACAAGTTCTGTCAAATACTAAAATTTGCTAAATTCTTTTATTTTCCTTAACATAATGTGTTCTTTAAGAACACAAAATTTAAAAATGTCTATAATTATATGTATTTTTATGTTTTGTATTGTTTTACTGTCCTTGGAGACTAATAACCGTGGTTCTACCAGTTATGTCATACTTATGAGTATTTTTGATGTGTTAAACAAATTTTTGTTTACTTTTCAAATTTAAAGCCACCTGTGTCTATACACACTCATAGAATATGTAAATGAGACACCCATTAAAAAAATTTTTACATCTGACTGCCTGAAATTAGAATGTAAAATCCTAATAAAGGGTCTAACTTGCTTCATTTTCAGTACCCAGTTTCTATCATCTTGCTTAACACTAAAGAACAAGTAAAACATAAATCTTTGCAACACAGACTATTGTTGATATTTAAACATTGTATCTATCTTTCAAACTGAGAGATGAGATCGTCACTCTTCTGGCCTCTTCCATGGATTTTTCAAAAAAGAGCAAGAGGAATTCAGAGCTGCTTCACCAATATTTTGAATTCCTGTGTATGACACTATCACTTGTTGCGTGGACACATCTATTTCTATTTTCTATTTCTTTGCCTTAAACTAGAAACACTTGTGCAAGCAGGGATGGCATATAACAGTTTACATTTTCTCATTAATAGACACCAGTATAAATTTCTCATAAATAATGTAAACTTCTTTTAGATACCTCTGTTAGCAGGCTCAATTTATTCGGCCTTAAGGAGAGTTAGCAAGAGTGGTGCATTTGTCAAAAGGAAGGTATAATAGTACTGACCCACAACGAATAGGAAATCAGTACAAAGACCACTGTGGTCACAATCCTGCAGAGACTTGCACTTGTTCTGAGCTTTATCTGACAAGATTAATGCCTTCAAAATCAATGTGATTAATAAACGCAATGCTTCACAGTGTGTGTGTTTGAGTATGGATATAAGTTATTGCAGGCTTATCTCAATGAAAGGGAAACCTGAAAGTTTCAGGTTCCTATAGAGATAACTTCAGAAACTGAAGACAGACTAAACATTGAGGAAGTAAAATAAGTCTGCAGCACTTTTTTAGTGATTTGGGAGGTTCTGCTTTTAAATGGAGAATTCAATGGAAAAAAAGGGATCAGTTAAAAAAATTCTCGCAAATGTTTTTTTCACTAGAAAAATAATTACAGAAAGTTCTATGAAGTCTGGCTTTTGGATACATGGAGAATTTCAGATATTGACTGAAAGTTAAAATTGTTTTGTCTAGACCTGCTGAGATCAGGATGCCAAGATCTCTAAATGACTACTAAAAGTGTCTTTGGTCTTTTTGCAAATGACATTCCTGCTCATGTGATTCAACATGTAAAATGGGAAGTAATTAACCACTAAGGTCCAACTCCCCCCTCACAAAAACCCCAGAGAAACAAAAGTCCCAGACTGATACAAAAAGCACTTTTATACTCAATTTCTCCATAGTAGTTACCATAAAGTTATTTCAGAATAAAGCACATCCTTTCAAGAGTGTTGTATATTTGAAAGACACAACAGATTTAATGGTCATTCTAGCTTTATTCCCACAAGAATTTCAGTATGGCAGTGACAATATTGTACTTTTCCTTGATGAGAACGATGTGTTACTTTCACATCAAAGTTAGTTGCCTTTTCAACTTACAGCAAATGACAAAATGTTAGACATTGAAGTACAGCATTTATCTTAATGTGATGGGAAAACAACATTGGTCTGGCTTTGCAATGTGATATTTGTCCTAATATGACTATTTTTCATTTTATAGTACATTTGTTTGCCAAATAGTTATTCCTATTGGCAAATTAAAATCACAGAATAGCCCTTAGCCTTTCATTTTGTTTGAATTCCCCAAACTCCATTAAAAGGCAATATTGACATCCTTAACACATTACAACAAAACTTTGTGTCATGACAACAAAAAGCAGTACATTTGTTTTGTGTTTGAAATTCGCTATGGTCATTTCTACAGTGGTATCTAGTTAAGTTTTTGGCTCTCTCCTGTTGAATACCCTTTCTAGGTTTCAGCCGTCTTGCTGGAGTTAACCACAATGTCTGTACTGAGGTTAGCAAGGCATAAAAATTAGATTGGTTCTAAATGGATGTTTAAATTGGATAATGTGCAAAATCTCTGTCCGTGTGAGACAGCAGAATGATAAATGAGCATGCTTTAGAGTGGGAAGCCCTCCAGGTTATATACCTCCTCAAATCCCCCTGAAGACTGAGAGCACATCATGGACATTACTATAGTTGTAGGTATAAGTAGTCATGAATTTTTGACAGAAAGGTTGATGAAATAAACATTCAGAAGGAAAGACACAACATCAAATAGTTCTGACATAGCTAAAGCATTAACCGATCCGTTCAGAACTGAATTGAAAGGAAGGAAAATAATTTTCTAAGACACTGACATAAAGGGGAAGTGAAATGATGTGATTGATTAATAAATTCTTTTTCTTGTTAAAACTTTCACCAAAGTACAACATATATGATTGTGAGGGTAATTAAGATTTTGATCCCCCAAGGAATTATCTGCTTCTGTTGAAGTGATGGAAATTTTTCCACTGAAATAAATAGGAGCCACTTCCCCTGTGTTGGGGGTGGTAGAAGGGCAGTATCAGGAAAAAAATGACCTTTGCTGTACTTGTAGTACTTGTGTAATATATTGCCATTGTGGTTGTACTGAGATCACTATCAGTTCCAAAAAATGACCAAAAGTATCTGTAAAGATAATGTTTAGCTGCAGTGTAGAAAACACAAGGCCAGCTCCCAATGCCTTTCCTCATGTTGAGTCATACTTAACCACTCTAGGAGGAACCCCACTGATTTCAGTGAGATTGTTTCTACTGAGGAACTGCTGGGGTTGAAACGCATCGGAATCTGCTCATAATGCGTGAATGGTCTATATCACAAAGCTTCCATAATCTCTATATAAACATACTGTAAATAGTTTATACGCGCTAAGGTGAACCAACCATAGTGCAATATGCAGGTCCAATTTGCAGTACTTGCTGTCTTGGTGAAGAGTGGTGGGATTGTCCTGCAGCAAACACTGGGAGTTGAAAGAAAGGTCAACAATAGTTATAAAATAAAGTTCTACCATATGGTATGTTATCATTTTCATATGCTGTGAAGCATGGACAGGCAATAGAGTGAGTTCCAGAGCAAACCTGAACCTTCTAAAACTAAGCTGAGCCAACTATTATAAATTTCATTTTATTCTCTTTTCAGGTATCTGGCTCCTATTTTTCAGACAGGAATTCTAACAAACTGTGTGAAGAGAAGGTTCTTATCACATTATTGGTTCAAATAAAATTTTACAAGGTATCCAATCCTATATACAAAAAACCCTGTATTAGCAATGCTCAAGATACTCAAAACACTAACTTCTACTTCTCTAAATCAAGTTTAAGCTTTGCATCATGACCTGTGTGATCCTACACAACTCCATTCCAAGTGACACTTCTCATATGTATCACAGAATCACAGAATGGCTGAGGTTGGAAGGGACCTCAGGAGGTCATCTGGTCCAACCCCCCTGCTCAAGCAGGGACACCTAGACACAGTTGCTCAGGACCATGTCCAGAATTTTGAATATCTCCAAGGCGGGAGACTCCACAGCCTCTCTGGGCAACCTGGGACAGTGCTCAGTCACCCTCACAGTGAAGAGGTGTCTCCTGATGTTCAGAGGGAACCTCCTGTGTTTCAGTTTGTGCCCATTGCCTCTGGTCCTGTCACTGGGCACGACTGAAAAGAGCCTGGCTGTGTCTTCTTTGCACCCTCCCTTCACATATTTACACACATTGATGGGATCTTCCCTGACCCTTCTCTTCTCCAGGCAGAACAGTCCCAGCTCTCTCTGCCTTTCCTCATAGGAGAGAAGCTCGAGGCCCTTAATCATCCTTGTGGCACTTCGCTGTGCTCTCTCTGGTGGCTCCAAGTCTCTCTTGTCCTGGGGCCCCCAGAACTGGACACGCTGCTCCAGATGTGGCCTCAGGAGTGCTGAAGGGAAGGATCACCTCCCTCAACCTGCTGGCAATGCTTCTCCTTATGCAGTCCAGGATACCTTTAGCCTTCTTTGCTGTAATGGCACATTGCTGGCTCATGTTTAGCTTGGTGTCCACCAGGTCCCTCAGATCCTTTTCTGCCAGGCTGCTTTCCAGCAAGTTGGCCCCCAAAGATGTAGCTGCTAAAACCTTTTTTCTTTCCTACTTGAAGAATCCAGAAATGCAAGCAAGTTTGTCAGTTGTTACATAAAAATTGTAGTCTTTGGTTAATTATTAGAAAATCTGAAAGGAACAAGTGTATGAGACTCCAGTTTTACACCACCGTAAGTTTGGAGCTCTATGGGCCATTGCAAGAAGATGCCTAATTAACCACTTGCTCAATGTACATGTATAGCTGAGGGATATCTCAAGGAGTTAATTTAGGAATCCACCTTAAAATCCTCAGGGCAGCCTAATAATGGTGGGCAGAAGTCATTAATATTTGTATATTTGGATGGAAAATAAACATACCTTTTCAAAAATCTGCAAAGATTGTACAGGGCAGCTATGAAGGACAGCCAGATTTAGCCAGGGATGATTCAGCCCTGTGGAAGTGAAAGTAGCAAGGGCAAGCCATCCAGGCAGACCGCAGGGAAATAGCTGGGAACTAAAAAATACGGAAAATCTTATTCCTCACAAGAGCTCCTTTGTGCAGTTCAGCTTCATCCACTTTGGGAAGGAGCTTGTTTAGGCTTGTCCACATGGAGACTTCACATTATTTTGCAACAGCTTTCCTTGGCAACAGTTCAGATCGATTCAAACAGCCTGTATTGATATGACAGACAATGCAAGCACTGTCAAAAGTGAGAGAGAAAGCGATCCTTATAGGGACCTGTCTGAAACTGCAACAGTCCATTTCTTTCTAAAGAGTTTTCCTTTACTCACTTCAGTGGCCACAAGCTTACCACAAAAGAAATTCCTTTTCGTTTCTCAGAAGGGTCAAAACAGATGAGCAGATGACTGAAGATAAAGTATGAACAGATCTGACTCTAGTGTCCTCACCCAGCTGAACTAAAAAAGACTTATGTTGCTTTTCAGACTATCTCCTTTCTCCGATTCTAGTTGGGATTAGAAGCTGAAAAGCCAGAGAAACAAAGACAGACTGTTTCTGGCTTAATCAAATGTCCCAGGAGATTAACTGTAGTTGCAAGATTACCAGCATGATTTCTCAAAATGGAGCAGGGCAAACAAGCTTCCAACAAACATTCAAAAATTTGGAAGTTTATCTAAATCATTTTCCATAACAGTTTAAAGTCCTCCCTATCTCAAATCCATGACGGAATTTTAAATTCATGCTGGAAATGGAGCAGAAGAATTAATTAAAGGACATATTATTTCTTTTCTCCGTGCTGATCTATCCAGGGATCACTGCTGGCTAATTACAAATTGCCTGTGCTGACATTAATATTTTTCTATTTGTACTAAAATCTCCATAGTTTAGCAGACAACTTCCCTGTAAAACCCTTTATTTTAATACTGAAATTGACCCAGAGAAGTTATGTTAACTTTAAAATTGCCAGATGAAGACAAAGAGAAAATAAATCAGCAAATAAAGACAAAATAATAAAAATTATGTTAGCATTCATTGTCACAAATGAAAATGGATCTTGGTTTTTGGTGCTTTACACAGAACTTCTTTATTATTCTGCCTTCTGTGGAGCAGAACTACAGCAATATGTAGAGACAGAAAGAGATTTTTCATACTATGGAGGCAGACCTTCACTGGTATTAAATGTGATGTTATACATGGTGGAACAGCATCAGTTCTAGGAGCTGAGATTTAACCTCATATTTTTAGCATTTTTTCCCCCTCTTCCTGGTCACTGATAGCTATGAAAACATTTTCCTAATGCAAATATACTCTCACTAGGCCCTTGCTGCATGAATCAGTCTGGTCTTCCTTTGGGAGCTCATTACACAGCCTTTGCTCATTTGTCCAAATATACTGCAGATTTCACATACAGTCCCTTGCATTTTGCAGTTGAATTACACAAGCAGAGTACCAAGGTATTGTTGAGTTGTATATGAATTTTCAATCTCTCTTTTAACAGAGTCTTAGTCTGCTGTTAGTTTTGAAAAATTAAAGCCACCAAAACTCACTGCAGTACTGGATATGGAAGCAGTGGAGAGACTCTGCTGAGAAGAGACACCATTCAGTTTTGCATAGACAAGTCTCTGCACTGCTCTCATGCTCACCACCTGAGTGCAGTGATTTATGAGACCTTGTTTTCTTCCACATTCCCACCCCAGTCACAGGAGGAACTTTCAGCTGAAAAGCTCAGTTTCCTCTGACAATGCAGTATTATTCCTCTGACAGCAATTCATCTCTCCTACAGCAGAGATGCACTGGCCTTTCTCAAATGCAAAAATATACTAAGGCCAGCTATCAGCTACACAATAATAAACAGACCGATTATTTCAAAGTATGAAGAATCAGTTTTATCACAATATAACTAACTTATCTGTGAGCCAACATCAAAATTATCTTTCATTAGTAACTTTCAAACATCCCCAAATACAAATCCCTATATGTTCAGAATTTTATCATAAATAAGACTTAACGCCACTAAGTTACATGTGCATAATAGTTTTCAAGAAACAGAAATTGTAAAAAATATAACAAAACCCTTACTGTGAACTGAAAAACACTTAAGATGATAGTATCTCTTTTAAAAATTATTCCTTAAAAGAATATATTTTAACACTGAAATTAAGATAAGAAATTTCATACATGAAGACTGATTTTTTTTCAGTGGTAATAGACCAGCTTGCAGTTCCCAGTATTCTGTCTTCCTATAGAGACAGTAAACATCCATTTCCAGCAGAATATCAAATCTCCTTTGAAATTCCATTCAGAAAAAATAAACAGTAAAAAGATTCAAAGCAGAATCAAGCAGAAGATTCTAAAAAGACAACAAGATTTACATAGAATATATCATCAGTTTTACACAACTGGACAGACATTTAGGATGTTTGGAACATAACAGCCTATAAGACTTATGGATGATCATAAATATTTAGAAAATATTAACAGTGAGTGAACTCATCAAGCGTGAGGGCAGCAACATTTGAAGTGAGATGACTAATGACTTCACTTTATATGGAGTTGAAAATTTTGTTTGGAAGATTATATCCTCAATCAGTTAGGTTTACAACTTCTGAATGTCTTCTGTGTTGGAGAAAGTTACATATCTTCTTAAGAAAACAAAGATTTGTGGGCTTACCTTTGCTATACAGCTATGAAAATTAAGTTTTTAAAGAGATTCAGGTAAATTTATCGTATCAAGTGACTTTCATTGTTCTAAGTTGAAAACCAGAATCATATTCAAAAATACAAATGAAGAAATTATTAAAAAGATGAGCCTTGAAAGACTATACCTATTTGAAATACCAGTTGAAAGCAAAATTCATTATTATGAATGTAAAGCCAATCAGTAGGCAAGTAGTTAAATTTTTGGACTTAAACTTTTAAAGAGCATAGAAATTTAAAAAAACAAACACTTTCTTGCATTTCAGAGAGTGGTATCCCCAGAAATGTGCACTGGTTTGAGTTTTTAAAATTTCAATTTCATGCATTTCAGCATGTTCTTGCATACGAGACAGTACCAATAGTCCTTTCTATTACATAGTCATATTGTAAATTACTGTTAAAAAGAGAAGACATTAAAAATTATCTGTTTCCCCCACATGACTTGGACAAACTCACAGATACCTAAACCATTCTCAGTAAGTGTTTGCATGAACTGATCTTGCAAATCTCCAATAAAAGATTGCACAGTGTTTCATCCTAAATCTCATTTTCTAGAATTGAATGTCTATTTCTATTTGTCCAGTTCTTGTGACCAAGAAGAACAAATTGACCATTGTTCTTTTTACAGCCTTTTGTCTACTGGAAGACTCATGTCCCCGTCCCTCAATCTTTTGTTTCCTAGATTAAACAAACTCAACTCTTTCAACCTATTCTAGCAGTTCATGCTTTCAAAACCTCTTTTAATGCTTGTTTCTCTCCTCTAAATTAATTCCTGTTGGTCTTTATCTTCCTAGAAGTATGGCATACAGTTGGGCACAGCCATCCAGGTGAAACTTTATATTTCCTGAAAAAACTTACTAGTTACTTCCTGGATGAAAGACACAGCCTTCATCCTGGAATGAGACTTGTTCGGTTCCTTTTTGCAGCCTCATAAACTTATGTTATGCTTAGTTTGTCATCCATTTTAATGGGCGAATTTCTGCCATAAGAAATAACATCTATTATGCTTTTTCTTCACAAACACTTCACACCTTTTTTACTGTATTTTACTTTGTTGATTTCAGACTGTCTCTTCAAATCTTAACAAACATCTTGAATGGCTGTAAGTTACATTGTGTTTAGGTCTTGTCATTAGTTTGACTTTAGTGTTATCCTTCCATAAAAAAGATTAATTGTCCCACAGATAGCCATTAGTGTCTCCTACAATAAATAATGCCTTTTATTTCTACCCAGGGGAGTTTAAAAAAGCTATGTTCTCTCTCTTCTTCAAAGTAATAATTGACTGCATCACTGAGGTAATAAAGTCACCAAATCCCAGCCACCTCACCTACACTTTTAGCTCAAACAACTTCAGAAAAGTTAATGGTCTGAGCAATTTGAATGGAATTTGGCCCAAATGGCACAGTGGTCATTTTTATAACCATTAGGTAGAAATATGGTTTTTGTGTGAAGATTGAACTTCATTTTTTAATTCACTTATGACCAAAATATAGAACCACCTCAGAAAACTCTGTTCTATATGCTACCATCATTTGTCCTGTTCTAGGAAAAGTTCAACAGACTAAGAAATTAAAAAATTAAACACAGAACTGAGAAACAAGATAAAGTATTTCCTTATATTGGATTCATGCTCTTTTCTTGTGGTAACAGGATGAACATTGACACAACAACTTCTTACATGTAAACACTAAGTGATGCCGCTTAGGTTTCTTCAGAAGACTATTTCATGGCTATAGGTGGTTTTTTTCTTTTTTTTTTTTTTTTTTTTTTTTTTTTTGTTCTGGAGAAAACACCACTAAAACAAACCCAAAACTAGAGAGTTTTCTTTTCTTGATCAAGAAAGGTTTTGAACTTCTCAACACTGCATTCCTGGGATAGTTATCCTCGGGTACCCACTTAGCTGGCTCCTTTAAAGGGAGGGAATTTCACAGGACTTGGAGGGAAGAGTACATTGTCAAGTCATTACTGCTGAATGTTTTGTTTGGTCTCTTGATCAAATTCCCTTAATTGCATTATACAATCCCATTGTTCCTTAAATGCTACACATCTGGAATGCAGCATAAAGGGTTTATTGGATTGATATCCCTTATTTCTTTAAAATGAAGTACTGCAGGAAATCTCGTTTTTCATTTGAACTGGTCTGAAAACAACTCAGAGTACGCAGGGATGAGGAGATTTGTTGTTACAAAAATGTTATGTGTAGTAATTAAAATACCCCATTTGCTTCACTGAGAGTGACTGACAGGAGTATAGCATCACTTTGATTATTTACAGACCCACCATTTCAGAGCAATTTACTTAAGTAAAAAGATTTGGCAGCCTTGTATCCCCTGGAAACCTACATGAGTAGATTTGGATCACAGTTTTATTAAACAGTGAGAAATAGTTTAGAGGTATTTTTCTTCTTGCCTCTCGATGGGATCTGCAGATATGGCTAAGGGACCTGGGGAAATTCCTTATCTGATCATGGTATTAGTAATAGATAAAGTTCAGGTTTGCTTTTAACATACAATAACGTGAGACAAAGTCAATATTGTTATTCAGATATGCTTCAGTTCTCCAAATAGAACTAAAGTAATTCACTATGCTTGTTTATAGTTTGGCAATCAGGATCAATTATTGTGCTAGGTGATGTATGAAGACATCCCAGTGTGTCTGCAGTCTCATTTACAGCGAGATAAAATTGATGTGTAAAATACAAAAGAGGTGGTAAAATTATGAATATTGTACTAAATAATCAAATTAACCTACTGTGTAAATTTTGTCCACTTTCTTTTGCCTATCAACTGCATGTCCGTCGTTAAGCTGCATCTAGCAGCTGGATTTGCATTGAGAAGCATTTGACCCAGCATCAAAGCAAGCTCTTATTTTTATTTCCATTTGCCATCTGTAGCAATAATTATTTACTGATTTCTAATCAGTGATATACAACACAGGCATTTCAATATTATATCAGATATATTTCCAACAGTGACCATGTCAGATGCTTCACATTAATATTCAAAAAAACATATGAGTAAAGAGAAGTGAGTCTAGTACTAGAAACAGCCATAACCACTAAGGCGTGATGTTTATTAGTTATTCTGAAACTGTTTCAAATCCATTAAATCCTTCTAATACAAATGTCTTATTTCCTTTCTCTGGTCTTTCCCTTTCCTTTTCCTGTGACGGTGCTAGGACCATCCTTTGTCAAAAAGCTTTGCAATGTGCTATGTAGAAAAGTATTAGCTTTCATGCATTTTAGATTTCATACACTCAAGTTTCTTTAAACGTCTCACAGACAAATTTAAGAGCTATGAGAACAGAAGCTACAAACATGTAGTTTCTGTTTCATTCTTTAGATTCTTTTCTCTAGTGCCATGACAGGCTGTCTTCTATGGTAAGCAAAATAGCCTTTGAACTTCTCTTTATATAAACATTTTTTATAGCCATAGGTTTGGTAATTTCATCACACGATTCTGGTTCACTCTCTGTTCTGCATTATTCTTTTTTGCTTTTAAGACAGGGTGGCCAATTTCACATAAAGTATTCCAGACAAACATATCAATGAACTGTGTAATGGTAATAACATTTTTAAATAAAATTTCCCAGTTCTTGCAAACCCTAATGACTTAGATCGTCCTTCCTCTGATTCCTATCTAACTCTCTTGAACATAGGTCCTCACTAACATATCTGCAGTGATAGCCAGATCCCCAAAACTGAGCTGGTGCTCTTAATTTTAGACTCTTCTAAAGTACTTCAGTTTTTTCCTATAGTATTGTTTTATATTTATCAGCACTGAAATCCAAGTGCAATAGCACTGACTTCATTTACTCCACCTTGTTATGTACCTCTGAAATTTTCACAGTCCTCTGGGTGACTTATCAAAATCCTTCTCATCTACAGCTGTATTTCTATCTACCAAATATTTTCTACTTTCATTTATCCCAGCATCTGCTCACCTTCCCCATAAAATCAATGTCAGTAATGCAGAAACTAGTGAACTTCTAAAAGACTCTAATATTTCCTCCTCCTCCAATGCTTCTTGAAATAAGATTTGTTTGGGGGAATAGGAGGAAAGAGAAAATGAAGGTAAGAAGCCTGGAAACAAAATTATTTTGTGAGGTTACATGTATTGGAGAAGGTGTCGAGAAAAGGAAAGCTGTTAACCATTTCCTAAGGACAGACAGACTTGACACCCACTTCATGTCTTCAGAGCCTCATTTTAGCATTGGCTTCTTTGGTAAATAATTCTTGTCCCCAACTTTAACTTTAACTTGGTATTTTCATATCCTTTTTATCATTCTATGATTTTCTGGGTGGTTGTAGAATTTGCCAAGCCAAATCCTGTTCTGTCTGGTAATTGCCTTCAAGATCTTCAAGATCAGAAAGAAGTCCTTAAACTGGAAGAGAAAGTCACTTACCATGATGGACTTCTGCACAAACTTCTATTTTTTTCAGTGGCCAGAACCAGAAAGAAGGTACATTTTGTACTGGGTGGAGCCTGCTCATGACAGTCACATTCAGTTTCTAAACACACATTTAAAGTAGCCTTTACAGGACTCAGGAAAAACTGCAGACTACTGCAGTAAAATTCTCATTAGAGAGAAGGGAATTAATTTTCCCAGCCAGCTGGAGAGGAACAAAGGCATTTCTGGAAACTGATGTTACCTGCTTATCCAGTGTTGGCAAGGAGTCAAACAGAGCCCTGAGGCTTTGCACCGTTTTGATGAATGACAGCTGTATTTCTTCAATGGAAGGTGGAAGCAATTTCTTTGACCAGATATTCAAAGGATTTCCCTTTTCTGGTCAATATTACATCACTCTTTCCTGGGTTCAGTCAGACCAGTGGGAAATGCCCTTTGACATTCTGACAGTCCAAAAGCGGGCAAGTCCAGAAGTCCATCAGCTGACATTACCTCATAATTTCCTTCTCTCTACTAACTGCTGGTAAAGGCAGTCAGCTATGTCAGTCATAATGTACTTCTCAGTTATGTGCAATAATGTAGACCGGTCAACTGGTGCCCAGTCTTCTTCACAGAGCTTTTGACACATGCCATTGTCAGAAGCAAAGGCTCATATATAGCAAATGGGGGACGTGGAGATTTAGGCCTTTGACACAAGCTGTTAAAGTAGGAAGATGTGATGGGTAGAATTGAGATCTACTTTCTAATCTAGTGCTGTACGTACAGGGCTGGCAGCTTTTCTTTAGGGAAGAGGAAACATCTTTTATGTGAAACACAGAAAGACAAAAAAGGAGAAATTCACTACATCATTTTTACAACACTAACCTTCAAAGAAGATATTTATGATAAGAACTGAAATCAATATAACAAAACCTCTGTCTGATACTACTTTTTTATTGGCAGCCTTTCTCTTTTAGGAAAATATGCCAAAATATCTCCAAATATATCAAGTAATTCCATTCCAGTCTTTGGAAGAGGTCACCTGTATTAGGCATCTCTTGAGTGGTTGATTAAAAAACAGAGGTATTTTCATGTAATGTTAATGGTAAATACATCTGCCACAATTCCAGATTAAGTCAGAATAAATTTAATGAAAAATAACCTACCTGTCCATATGGTCTTCATAAGAGTAATACCCTACACTGCCCAACGTTAGCAGAAAACTGTTTTCTGGTGAACTAAATAGAAGAGATGATCTAGTAAAATGTTCTGACAGTAGAAAACCTGGGGGGTTTACAGACCCATTGAGGCAAAATGTGTGAAGACCAAATGGAGAATGACCTGTCAGGCAATCTATGTCTTGTTACAGAAGGAATTTCAATTCAGTCATCTCTGCTGACCAAAATATGTCACAAGGGGACTTGACATCTTTTCGGCTACACTTAGATGGTTAAATACCTCCACTCTATGAAATTTCTTTCCAGATTTGAGGCCAAGTAGTACAGACCACCCACATCCACATCTCCTAGCACTTGGCCCTATGTCTCCTCTCAATCCTCTGCTGTTTCTGAGTAGCATATGATGTTATGTTTTATGTGTTGTTTTTTATTCAAAGTGTCAGCAAGCAATGTTGAGGCCTACTAGAGTGGGGTTTTTTTCATAGCATCATATTGCAAGTGTGTTACATGCTAAGGAGTATGCTGGGAAGGTATATGAGTGCACTTGAGATGGCTAATCTTGTTGGAATACACAAGAAAATATGGGTAAATATTCAACATCTGCTGCAGTCTTGACCGTGCTGCCTAGTGGGGATAGTCCTGGGTGCATGCTATCCACAAAACCGTGCCTACGCTTTGTCTCAGGGAAAATTAGTCACCATCAGTGACTAGACGGTACCTAGAAGCATGGTAACAATTAAGGAATATAGATGGCTGGCAGTTCATCTATTGGTCTCACTGTTATGTATTTAGCAACATAAATACAGGTTTTGTGAGGAATATAGGGCTTGGGAGGAATACAGAGGCACTGTCTGAGCATGTAGGAAAGCCAAAGCCCAAATGGAATTGAATCTAGCAAGGGATGTCAAAGGCAGCCAAAAGGGCTTCTAAAAGTGTGTAGGTGACAAAAGGAAGACTAGGGAAAATTTGGGCCTGCTGTTGAAGAAGGTGGGGAGACCCAGTGACACAGGACATGGAAAAGGCTGAGGTACTGAATGCCTTCTTCAATTCAGTCTTTACTAGTAAGACCAGTCTTAAGGAATTCCAGGTCCAAGAAACACGGGGGGAAGCCTGGAGCAAGGAAGATGTACCCATGGTGGAAGAGGATCAGGACAGGGAACACTTACGCAAATTGGACATACATAAGTCCATAGCCCCTGATGAGAAGCACACACAGGTAATGAGGGAGCTGGCATATGTCATTGTAAGGCCACTCTCAATAATCCTCAAACAATTGTGATTAGAAATACCTGAGGACTGGAGGAAAGCAAATGGCACTCCTATCATCAAGAAGGGCAAGAAGGAGGACCCAGAGAACTACAGGCTCATAGAGAAGAATGGGCTGGAAGGGCAGAGTGAGGTGACCTGAAAACTGGATGAATGGCCAGGCCCAGAAGATGGTTGTCAATGGCTTCTAGTTGGAGGCCAGTAACTAGTGGTGTACCCCAGGGGTTAATACTGTGTCCAGTCCTGTTTAACACCTTCATTAACTATCAGGATGATGGGGCAGAGCATACCCTCAGCGAGTTTGCTGATGACACATAACTGGGAAGAGTGGCTGATATGCCAGAGGGTCCTCCTGCCATCCAGGATGACCTCAACATGCTGGAGACATGGGCTGATAAGAATCTCATGAAGTTCAACAAGGACCACAAAGGTGATTAAGGGACTAGGGCATCTCTCTTATGAGGAAAGGCTGAAAGAGCTGGGACTGTTCAGCCTGGAGAAGGCTTAAGGGGGACCTCACCAATGTAACTGAAGGTAGGGTGCAAAGAGGATGGAGCCAGGCTCTTTTCAGTTGTGCCCAGTGACAGGACCAGAGGCAATGGGCACAAACTGAAACACAGGAGGTTCCCTCTGAACATCAGGAGACACCTCTTCACTGTGAGGGTGACTGAGCACTGTCCCAGGTTGCCCAGAGAGGCTGTGGAGTCTCCCGCCTTGGAGATATCCAAAATTCTGGACATGGTCCTGAGCAACTGTGTCTAGGTGTCCCTGCTTGAGCAGGGGGGTTGGACCAGATGACCTCCTGAGGTCCCTTCCAACCTCAACCATTCTGTGATTCTGTGATTCTAGATTGGATCCCCCCATTTATAGTCCAGGACTGCCACCTTAGTATCAGTCTTGAAAACAAGATAACCTAAGATCACATAGTAATGGTTGAGTTCACTTATCGAAAAAAAAATCTCAACTTAATTAGCAAGTTAAAGTTTGTTTAGTTTGTTTAGCAAATTGTCGAGTACTAAATGGAAGTAGAGCATAGGGTAGTAGTTCAACATTGGCGTGAAAAGGTGTGGATGATAGCTATAAGATTTGCACCTGAATTAAACAAGCAGTGTGTGCTAGCCATCTCTGGCTGAAAAGAAGCAGATCTTTAAGCACAGAAGGTTTAAAACATTATTTAGATAGGTCACAGGACGTCTCACTATTTTGTCCATCCAGTACAAGGGCAGCCCCAGCCTAGTTGAAGTCAGCTACACAGTACTAGTGTAACACATTGTAAATAATATGTACAGTATTTTTTCTAGTCCTATATATATATGACATTTTAAAGAGCATCTTTATTTATAGGGACCAAACCTGTCTCATTCACTAATTTTTAATGAAATCATATTACTTTCCTCTTGTCATAGCTGAGTTCTGCTGCATTATATATGACTGCCTGGAGAACTGGCTGACTGTTGGGAAGAAAGTATGTTATTCATTTCCCTGAAGTGTCACAACACTTAAGATTTTAATGCAGATATTCTTTTGTGATTGCATTGCTCTCTCAACCTCTCATTAAAAGTAATTTAGGAGTAAAACTTCTTTTTATATGTAATCATTCTCTCCAATTAAGTTACTCTATCTCCCTCCTCCAAAGTTTTAGAGGCTGACATTTATTTTCTCCTAAAAATGTCTTGTTTCAGGAGACTCATCCTAGTCACATCTTAGAGAACTGTCTAGTTTTGAAGAATCAGGGCACCAAAAAATCAGGAATATGAGGCTTTTGGTCAAATTATTTATTATTTTTGTTGCCACATTGATAATTGGTAGTCTGTTATTTGCTAATGTAGTGATAAAACCAGCAGTGCATTTTGCCTACAATGACTAACCTTTTGGCTATGTATTAATACTGTCTTATATAAAACCAGCAAGTTTTCTAAGAGCTGGAAACCACAATAGCGATACTTTGGCTTGGTTAATACTAAGTCCTAACAGTAAGTGAAGTGAAACTGAAGGGTTTTTTAATATTTATGTGACAATTGCAATGCCAGTTGACACCTAGAACCCAAAGTGATCTCCAGATTTATAATAGCATACTCCTGACCTAAAGAGCTGAACTCTGAAAGTCAGAGCTGTAACTGATTTGCATCTGAAAGGAAACAGTTGAACTCACTGGAGCTCCAGAGCAATGTATTGAAGCTTGTCATTAAATTTCAGTTGAAAAGTAGATATTTTACATTACATATCAGAAATCTTTGTTCAGTGAGCACCATGGAGCTATTATGATTTCCACAAGCTAAAAAAATTTAGACTAAGCCTCACAGAGGATCTTTTCATTTTTTACAGAAGAATGATAGTATAGCTTCACTCTGGGGAAAATAATTTGGAAACCAGGTTTAAACAGGAATTATTTTTTTTTTTAAATCAATCTTGCTGTGATGTGGGCTAGCCAACTGTATAAACTTCAGTCTTAGCAATGGTCCACAGTAATGAGCTGTAA
Source organism: Haliaeetus albicilla (assembly GCF_947461875.1). Lineage (NCBI taxonomy): Eukaryota > Metazoa > Chordata > Aves > Accipitriformes > Accipitridae > Haliaeetus > Haliaeetus albicilla. The sequence goes on from NC_091485.1 coordinate 57,432,275, forward strand.
ACAGAGAAGAACATTAAATCATAGTATGAGCATATAGAAGTTATGAGTGATCTTTACACTGAAGTGAGTGGAGAAGCAAGTTTGTTGTGCGTTACAGAGAGATTAGGCAGCTACCTCCCTAGGAGAGCTGGTTAGGGAATGCAATGTTTTCCCATGAAAAAATACTGAATTGTTAGAAGAATGACATATACTGTAGGAATGCATCTATTTCAATATCTTCCCATTGGAAATGAGAGAAACCCTTTTTTCTGTCAGTTTATAGGCCTTCTCTGCAATTGTCCCAGCTCCTGAACCATCTGGGCTGCCTGACTTTCAGGAATCATGAGCCACCTCCTTGGGAAACTGGGTGCCACAGAAATCCCAGCTCTCCAACACAGCTGGGCCTTCACAGTTCATAGCCCTTAATATGCTTCACACTGCTCCAGGAATGAGTTCCTCTGGGCTTCAGCAGTTTCTAAATCACAGCTCCCACGCATTTTATTTTGTACATTTTTAAATGTATCTGTTTCTAAGCTTTGAACAACATGTTAAATGTTTCATTTTAATTTCTTCTTCAAAAGCATCTCCTCAGTTGTAATAAAGCAATTTGACACCCTGAATCAATGTGTAATACTGCTCCATTATAACATCAAATAAGGGAAGAAATACTTGGAACAAGAAAGTAAGGTGCCTCACTCAATACACGTTAGAGTAGCAGCTTTTTTATTACTGCAGCAAAATGCAACCAAACTGAAATCCAGATATTAAAAACAGGCATCTATCTAAATTGTGCTGAGGGCTCATCTTATTTTCTAGTTCAAAGTTTCAGAGTTTTTTATGAAAACTCTAAACAAAAGGCACTCTGAAGAGAAAAATAACATAAGCTCTGTGTCAGAAGCAGCTGTTCTTTACAATAAGATTCAAAAAAGTTGAAAAAATGACTGTAAATAAGTGAATAAATTTAAAATAAAAACTAATATAAATCACAATGTGCATACATAATAATAATGATAGCAAAATAAAATCATTTTAACATATTAAAATAGTTCAAAATTATAAAAATTTGCATTCTTACAGTGACTCTAAATTTAATTTATGATTTTTTTAAACTAAATATTGTAGTTAGTTTGAAATTGAATTCATAATGGATTCTTTTTTCCATGGAGACCTTTGTAATTTTTAATTTTCATTTCAAATTCAAATAGAAGCAAATGTCAAACCCTCTAGTAATGGACTTTCCTGTCTTTGTCCAATTCTGTTTGCAAGCACCAAGACATTTTTTAGGCTGCACTGTGAGAATGTAGTATTTTCTTCAGCAGACTGTGAACCATAACCAAGGAGATATTGTCTTTGTAGATATCAATTTAGATACCTACTATTTCAGTCTACAGTGTATTTCAAACATATGTCTGCTACAGAGATGCAAGTTCAATAAATATAATTCCTTTGGGATTTATTGCTATTATTTGCAAAGTACTTTTAGACAAAGCACATGAGAAGCAGATTGAATGAGAGTGAAATGAACCAACTCTGGTAAACTGGATATGTTAGCTGAAACATAGAGAACTAACTGTAAAATACAAGAATGCTTTACAGACTAAAAGCCTTTGCAGGAACATTGTGCATGTTAATTAAATCTTCTGGAAACTTCTTAGGTAGTTAACTGTGAAGATTTTTTTTCTGTATGAACATTAAGCATCTGTCATGAAATTTATGTACAGCTGTACAGGTGCAGCTGTACCCAGGAAGTGCAAACTGCCAAGGTCTGACATCCCACCTGTCCTCAGGAGTGTTTCCTACCCTGATTGGAAAAATACAAGCCCATTTCTTCAACATAAGTGGAATTTTAATTTTGTTTCTTTAAAATCTAGATAGCTGGAGATGCAGTATATGGGTTTGAAGTGCATAATGGGTGTTTTAATCCAGTAGTTTTATGATCGGACTGATCTCTGGGATTACTGTACTTGCTTGTTAAAAAATGGAAATAAAATAGGGAAAAAATCAGATTAGTGGGGTTTTTATTTTAAGAATAAAAAATATATTTAATTTTAAACTGTAAATTTTTAAAAGCAAAGCCTTGTATTGTTGGGAAATGGAATTTATAGAAATTTGAGGTTTGTTAACATTTACATAATTATTCCAATATTTTAATTTAAAATGTAATAATAGTGCAAAAACTTCAATGGAAACAAGTATGAAAGTAACTTTTTTAAAAAATTAAAATAGTCTTTTATTTGAAACACTTTCCCAGGTTCTGGTTTTTGCACATATTTGGGAAAACAGTGTACCTATTTTCCACCTTCAGACCTCATGAGCTGAAGTTAAAATACAGTACAGGTGTTGCATTTGAAAAATAATTTTTCCTTAAAGTATCCTGCTCTATTATTTTTTTTAGCTGTAACTGCAATGCTGGGATGCATAATTTGCCTTAGGGTGTGAGAATTTTGGGGAAACATATTCTCAGACCCCCATATGAGACAACTGCATGCTCAGCTGTAGCAGAACCACTGAACTCAGCTGTTCTAAGGCTATGCCCACTACAGTAAGGATCATGGCTTTGAAGGTAAGGCTGGTGAGCTGCACCAGCTCCCAACACTTTTTTTCCTGTTCTGCCAATAAAGTTGGAGTGCTGTAAGTTCGTCCTTTCTTTTCTGTACTCATAAAGATGCACATTTATCATTTATTTACCCAGTCACAGTCCTGAGAAGAATCATTTAAACTTGGTGTCCTGAGCTACGCTTTGAATGAAGGCTTCCATGCCACATCTGCCTCACTGGTGCCATAAACCCTGCTGCAAATTGTGCCGATTCTGAGTGCAGCAGTCTAGAAACAATATCCTGTTTTCCAGAGTCCCTTAGAAAGTCTGGGAAAGAATGATGACTCCTTTACAGGGTAGTGACACTCTTTTTCCCCTGGAGTACTTATTTCCACCTCAGAAGACATTTTTCATGCTCTAAAGTATGCCTTGCCATAATTTCCTGGACGCCAGCCACATCTAGTAGGTTAAAACCTTTAAAGATTGTCCACTCTGCAGGATTTTTTAAAGAGCGGGAATAGCTCAAGTATGATGTGGGTCCAAATGCAGTTTAAAACACTAGAGATATCTAAAAATAGTGCTTAACAGCAGTAGAGAAATGTTCTTGTGCCTTCTTAATCTATAGATTCACCATGGGATAGAAGCTGCCTATATGGATACGAGACACTGGTGATTTGTGTGCATGAAACAATCGAGTAGCTATTACAACAGATCTTCATGGGAAGAAAATGCAGATTGTGAAATACTTTGAACAAGCTAGTAAAAGTATATCTATCAGACTGCAGCAAATCCTGATCCACAGGGAGAAGGATCAGTGCAGACCTGCTTACAAATCAGGGAGTGCAGATTTATGAAAATATCCTTGCTGCTTCTTTTTGTATGTTTGTAGAAGCTTTTCATACCAGGTCTAGGTTATTATTTACAGCAATACAGAGACTCCACTGCCATGATAGGAACGGGCTTTGTAGAGATAGCATCCTGTATTATGTCATCTTCTATGCCTACACCTTATTTTTTTTCTACTCAGTACTAGGCAAAAAGCATCACTTGTTGTTGACTACTGCCATCAGTGCTCCCCTTTTTCCTCCTGAACTTATTGCCCCACAGGTCTTGCCCATTCCTTTCCGTTTCTCTCCAGTAGCAGGGTTCAACACTGTTTCTGTATTCCAGCATTCCTGGGATAGTCTGCCATACTTTCCAAACACAAAAATACAGTCCTGCAAATGTCTCTGTCTCCAGTACAGGTTAAAGAGGTTCCACTGCTCCAGTCAGAGAGCAAGACAGCGAATCAAGCTCCTAACTTCAGTGCAGCAGTTGTGTAAGCCCCCGATCAAAATACTCAGCCACCTCAGCATTAAATTTAACTAAACATCAATCTAATTAGAAAAGCATATACTCCTGAGACCTCTCAGGACATAATTTTCATTAGCTGTTGCTTATAACTTGATTTGATGGAAAGCAATGAGCCAGATTTTCACTAAACCATCTGTTAGATAGTAACGATGAGATACCATGACATATGGCCATTTGGTGAATATATTTCCAATATTTAGAGCTATGTAATGAGAAGGAATCCCTTGACATAAAAAAATCTTCTTTCAAGGAGGTCCTGGGAAAGACTCCAGACGCAGACAGATTCACAGATGGAGTGTCACAGTGTATCATATATTTATTTCAGTAAGACAGTTAAACTTTAAGAAATAAAACACAACAACCATTTGAACTAACATTTGCTAAATTCCAGCGATCTCATTGCTCTCTATCTGAAAACAGGTTAATCATGTCCATGCATTTCATCCAACCATTACCTATCTCTATTACAGGAGAGTAGCAGTAGACAGAAACAATAAACACTGTTAATTGCAGGTTTAGCTTATGCTATATATCTTCCTCACTTCATGCCAGGTTCCAAGTTCCATTCATTCATATCTCTAAGAGTATATGTACAAACACATGCTGAAAATAAATAGCGTGCATCTCACACAAAGAAGAAACCCGTATATTTATTCTTGTTCAAATATCACTAACACAGTAGCACTAAAATACATAGATCATTATGTTCTAGTAAATGGGAAGCACCTCAGCATTTGGCACTTAAACCTTCATCTCCAGCTTTAAACATTTCAAAAGAAAATAATTATTTATGCATCTCATATGTTTGCCATATAATTCTAAATACCTGTAAGAAGAACCATTAAATCCTTCAGAAGCTGTGCAGTAATGTGTAATTCATCTCTGTTTGTAAAACAAAATAAAATCAATCAGCCTCCTATTTCAGAGGAGACTCTCCCATATATTTTCATATGGTCTTTAGTAGCAACGAAAACCTATTTCTTATCCTACTGAGTATTGCTGAGGCAGCTGCAGAGAGACAGTGAAGTGCTGTTTATAGAAACAGCAGATTATTTTTCTTTCTCTGGGTAAGTTAACATTTTAATTATTTTAGCCCTCAAAGTTATTTTTGGCGGAACCAATAGAACCAGCCATTGTGATCCCGCAGCCTTCTATTGTTGTAAAGGATAGCCCCAGTTTTCATTTTCTGTAGAACAAAGATTTAAAAAAAAAAGTTCCCCTAAAAAACCTCATACCCACTCAGCTATCCCCATTGCTATCCAAATGTTGAATTTTCTACACACCTCAAAGCTGTTCTTTGCATGAATAACTAGGAAATTTTAATCACCATAAAATAATGAAAATGGGGCACTGATTTGTCATCATCCACTGATTAATCACATGCATATGTCTCTGCAGCTCACAGCTGCACTTCTGGGGTCTAGGGAGAAGCATACCTGTACGCTCCTTGAAAATGAGGAAAAAGGCATTGGAGGGCACATACCATAATCACAGTAAATCAAAACAGAGTATGTTGCTACCAGAACATCAGTCATCAGAAGTAAATTGCTATATTTTGGGTGACAGCCAGAGTCTGTAATTTTTTTGAGTAATAATTGTGAAGTTCACAGCAACATTCCTTGTATCTGGCAAAACCTGCTCAGGCCAGCCCCGCTGAGATGATCGTGGAGAGGCACACAGACATGTCCACCTCCGTCAGTCTGCAGCACTAAGCAGATTACAAAGGGCATCTCTGGGACTACATATGTGACTCCATGTATGGACACTCATGTGTGGTGAAGAAGAGGAAATGTTTAAATCAAGGCTTCTAAAATAGGCAGATCAGTGCGTTGTTTCCAGACAAGCATAGTTAGTAGTGATGGATGTCTTTAATGCTGCCAAGATCCAGCTGGGACAGGTTCTCAGAACATGCAGAGGAAAGATAGATTATGCTTTATTCTACTGAAATTGAGTTCCCACCTACATTGCTACAAATCTCAGATCTTTGACATTTCAAAATGTAAGAATACAGTTGATTTTAAGGTGGAATATGTTTTGAAATGGTTAAGAGAACTGAGGAACACCATACAGTCCCTCTTCTTAACTGGTTACCCCTCTAGTGCTGAGGACCAGAGACGTGAATAAAATATTACTGAATTTACATAAAATCTTGAAGGTGTTAATCTAGTTTTACTAAATCTCTGTGAAGAACATTTTGTATCAGGAATTGTTCATTGGAATAGAAATAACGGGTAGCCCAGAATATAAACAGAAATAAAGTTATAAGAACAGTATCCTTCTTTCCAATGGAGTAATACAAATATATTGCTGTACTTAATGCCGGCTGCATTTGTTATGCAAGATGAAAGAAGTTTGCTCAGGGCAAGTGGAGCCTGTAGTTTACAGGAGTGCTACTGACATAAGGAACCACTAGATCACACACATAAAAACAGAGCCCTAATCTCTGAGGTAAGTTTTGACCTCTCCTGTTACTAATGTAAATCTGTTTCAACATTTAAACTTAATAAACTATTGAGTCTGTTTCTTTCTTTTCCTTTTTTTCTTTTCTGCTTTAAGAATAAGGCAATTCTGTGCTGCATGCAACAAGAATGGAGTGCATTACCATCACTGATGTGTGACAAGAGTGTTTAACCAGGACATCCTAATGCAATAACTACAAGAGTAAAAGCAGCGATAGCAAACGGCAATATAGGAGGAGCACAGAGTAAGAAAAGATGTATTTCTGTATCTCTGTAATACTATGAGAACTCAAACTCTCTTGGAATAGAGAGATGGATACTTACATATTTGTCACATGTGAAATGTAGATAAAACATTAACTTGATTGCTTTCTTGAGCGCTCAGCCTGATACCTTTAAGTGTTGTCCATAACCTCAGCTTTAACAGTATAATTATTTAACTAAAAGACTAGTAGGAGTAAAAATGATAAAATTCTGGTTAAACAGTAGAATACCTGTATAAACCAGTGAATAACCTCATTTTGAAGGAGTGATCCAGAAAGGATTACACTTACATCAAATAGGATCCCAAAGACTTGAAATCTTAGCACCAGACAAAGTGCAGAGACCCAAGTGATGGAAACAAAGATGTTTTCCTGTTAAACACCCCTGCTGTAACAAATCACACAAAAATCTTACTCTGCCTGGGAAAAATATGTGTACTTCAATGACTACTTGAAGCAAATAAAATAATTTCATAGCAGTGCTAATACATCCCAAAGCAAACAAGATGTATATTTGTTGGATGTACCTTCTGTGCTACAATTCTGCAAAGTGATTAAACTGAAATACTGTAGTGGTGGCATAACAGCAGTCAAGCAAGCCATCTATTGCATTAGTCTTCCCTACCACTGTATGAAAAGCTCAGGTTTTGGAACACAGAAATCAACCATTTGGATAAAACTGTCTCTATCTTGTCCGTAATCTGCTTTTGACAAAAAACAGCATCAGATATTTTCAGTGAAATAGATATGAAACACAGCAACAAGCATACTCTGCCTGTCATATGGTATCTACTAGCTCAGCTAAAAATATATAGTGCCATGGTGTAAGGCTTTTCATTGATTGAAATAAATGGGTAGAATTACATAAATACAGCAATAACCTTATAACTTTACACTTGCAATGCTCATTTTCCCTCCTGAGAGTTGCAAAACACTTTATAAACATGATAAGAGAGAAAATAAAACCTCACTCTAACTTGGTAATGAAAGGCACAAGAAAAGCATAGGGAGGTTTAGTGACTGGCCAAACATCCCATATCAACACTGTGACAGTGCCAAGAACAGAACACCAAACTCCTAGTTTTAAATCTTCAGTTTTAATATTTAACTACTTCCTGAGAAGTCTTCCTTACACATACCTTTAACTATATCACATCTCTGTTGGGTATAAAGTCAATACAAATCATTCCGATTTAAGCAGTTTGTGGTCTTGCTAATGTGATTATATTCATGTCATTGAATGATAACTTCATGAAAAGTGAAACTACCACAACATACTGAATCAATATCATGTTGAATTCCTTTCAGATATATATTAGAGGGTAAATTTTCAACTTTTATTCACAGGAGACCACAGGTTTAGTTGGGTCATACTGGTGGTTTGTCCTTGGTTGGATCAAATGGCAGTCTGTTCCACACACACACACAGTGTTTCTTCCAATGCAAATAAGTTGTTCCAAGTATATTCTACCCCACAGAAGCACAAAAAACCTGGATGGAGAACCAGGTCACTACTGGGATTCCCTTCGCAGAATCAGACATGGGTGAGTTACCACCCTAACAATGTACAACTTTTTATAAAGCCATAGCAACAGATCATTACACATAGTGTTTTCTGTTTAAGAGTTCAAGGTTTTTAGCAGTGATATTCCTGAAGACATGTTTCTGCAAAGACTCAAGTGCTTTACTAAACTTGGATCCAAAATATAAAAAAGATATAATTAGTACCAATGTTGGGAAAGCAGCATTTTTCATTGAAGTTTTAGAAAATAAATACATAAATAGTTACAAGATATGGGTTTTTAATCAAAACATGATTTTCTTGTAAATTTCCCAAAATACTGCAGTAAACCAGGGAGACAGCCAGATTCTTTATTGAACATTGCATCCTCTCAAAGGCAACCTCTCTTAAAGGGTCAAAAATGATCTATTTACATATGTAGCAGCAGGTGGTTTTCTTAAGGTTTTTTTTTGCATGCTAAAGAATCCAGAATAACAAAGCCCTGCAATATAGAGTGTAAAACACCAAATGACACTATTATACATCAGTCTAGAATATTGAATATCATGATACTATATCAGAAGTGCCTGTTTTGCTGCTGTTAAATAGAACAGGGAAAGAATTTAATCCCCCCCCCCCCCCCCCCCAACTGTTTTCATAGTCTCTGTAGGTTTTGGGATCAGTCACCAGTCTGCCCAACTATCATGAGCAGCAGAAAGCAATTTTCTCTTTGGTTGGTCCAAATAGTTGTTAGCAAACTAGCTTATTTCTACAGCTATTCAGTTCCCTCTCAGCCAAAAAACAAAGGACCAAAGGAAGGTCTTCACTTTTCTGCACACAGTTACCATAGAACAATCAATTAGCCTGTTTTTCCCTTAAACTGTCTTAGAGCTATTTGACCACATTTTAATTAGTTTTTAACTTGTAATGTGAGAATTTATGCTCTAGTTATACAGAATTATTGTTGAGTTGGGTTTTTTTGCAAATTAATCATGAATTTTTTCCTTGTGCATCATGTTTCTTTAGTGTGCATCTGCATTAATGACTAAATTTTATACTTTAAAGTAAGTGACGGGTATTTTACATGTTAATACTGTCTCTTAATGTTTCCAGAGTAGTTTATATTTTGCTGCCAGTCAGTATTGAAGGAGAAGCAGTGTTTTCAGTTCAGCCTGAGGTAGGCTTCTAAGAATAATTACTGGCTTTTATGTCATTTACGTAATTATTTTTAAAAATCGACAAGGAAAAAAAAACCAATACCAAAACTAGAACAAAACCTTAACCCATTATTATGAGCCAACATTTTTCATATATATGTAAGCCAGAGGCTTGCTCCTGGCATTAATTATTACAAGGGTAAACTATCCGCAGTTACAACATTCAGAGGAACTGCACATCACAATCAGTAACTGCATCCTAACAGCTCTCAATGACAAAGCTTTCGTAATGGGGAGTTTGAGGGACTGTAATGGCTTCTGACCTTGGAAAACAAGGTGTCAGGGAAGCTGTTCTGTACCTATTTCAATCCATCACTGTTTGTGTCAACTAAAACAGGTACAAATTAGAAATGTTTGCTGAAATTAGCTGATTTGTCACCTCAGTTCCCTTCCTCCCTCTTCCCATGAAAGCTATTCACAAGCTCAGAGAAACAGCTCACATTTAAGCACACTAAGAAGCCTTGCAAAATACACTTAGAAACAAAACTGTGTTTGGACTTGAAACGACTCCAGCTGAGAGCTCAGCAGCAGTGCACAGTTCATCCTAACACTGACTCTATTGAACCTGTCTTACATCTCTGTAAAGAAAAAGATGTACATTTCAGATGCAGCACCGTGTATAGCACAAAATTCATTTTAGAATATAAGCGAAAACAACAAGGAAATACAGAAGTTGGAGCTGAATTAATTCTGTCTCTGGGAAAGAATTTCTACCCAGAAGCATTACTTTATATATAATTATTTGATAGGTAATGACAAATGACCTAATGATTAGAGAAGTTGTCAACACCATAGATTTGCCAGCAATAGAAAGCATCTGGAGCCCTACGTGGAAAGAAGTGCCACAAACCCAGATTTTAAAATCAAATGTGCCATCCATGCTTACCTCATTGCATAAATTCTTGTTGCACTTCTGAAATAATCTCACATTTATGTTTTAAAAGATAGGGAAGTGATACAACTCAAGAGCTACCACCCTAAAAAAATGACCATACAACAGAGTGTGAGAACTTTAACAAGCAATGATAAGTCACTTATAGAAGGTTCTCTAAATAATATCACTCACAAGTGTATTGAAAAAAGTCGTAATAATACATGAAAGACAGGAATGTACTTTGTAATTTCAGAACAACTTTATATGTCAGACTGCCAGATAAATATTTACAACACACTCCAACTTAGCTGAACTTGTATGACTTCAATCAGGGGAAACTGCTTCCAGACACGAAGGTCGTGAAATATGTTATCAACTTTCCAGAGCCTGCCTTCAAAATCACATTGAAAGTGGAGAGCCACACGGCTGTCTAGTGTTATGCAGACTTAGAAACACTGATAGGAAGTTTATTAAATCCTCCCCAGGGAAAAAAAAAAAAAAAAGAAAAAGATTGTGCTGCTATCATATTATTTCACAAAAGTTAGGGGAGGTTGTTCTTTATGTATGATTCTTATAGCCATGCCTGGGAACACCAACCTGTGACATAGGAGGCCATGTAGATTGCTAAGACTTTAAATGTGGATGGTAAGAATCACTCTGACAAGTGAGAACAAATGCATAGAAAGGCTGTGCAGCAGGCCTCTAGCCAGATCTGCAGTGTCAAGTTGTCTTCTTTTAAAAGAAATGTTACTAGTGCTATACAAGAGTCGAAAGGGAAAGCGTACCAGTTAGAAAAGACTATGAATGAAGCCAGAGACCAGCCAAAGTTGTCACTTACAGCCACAGTCACAACTGGTAACAAATAATTATTTGAGATGAAAATCTTTCAGATGTTAAAGAAGAAAATGTGAAGAATGAACACTGCTTCTAAAAAAATGTCACATTCCATTTGGCATCATTATTATTCTTTTATTAATAGATTAACTTAAGTCATTATATGAAATTATCACGCAAAGGACCTTGCACCCTGGTAAAATGAAGACAGATAAAAGCAAACTATTCCAGGTATGACAGAACCTTGTAATTTAGACATTAGGTCACGTACAATAAATTTTTCAAATTGCAGTTAAAAGGAGTGTTTTGGTGTCAATTACTATTTTGAAGCATCACTAGCAATGTTGAGAATTCAAAAAATTCCCAGTCAGGAATCCTTCCTCTAATGAAAATGTTTTGTTTCTTTTTATTTGCTTTGTTTTCTGAACCTTAGGCACATCAAAAATACTATTTTCTAGTTTTTCCACATGATGAGAAAAGCTAGAAATTACTTTTGCTTCATTTGTTTGGACTTTTTTTTGTTAAAGAAAAGCTAAAATATAACATGCAATACTGATTTTCTAACCTTTCTTCATCGTGACTTTACACTGATCTGGAAAAAGCAGGAAGGAAAAGATTAGTGTCTTAACTATTTTTCTTGCAACACTGGTGAATTTATTACTTCTTTCATACCCAGTATTAGCTGTCGCTACTCCTGCTGTACACTACAGGATACTGTTGTATACTTCTATTACTAGCGGATAGCAATGTTGCTACTGAAAGAAAGACTATAAAACATAGTAAAAAAGTAGCAACCCCCACTATTTTCTTGGCTGATTCTCACAGAAAATAAGAAATACCATTAACACCACTGTATGTATAAATGCATACAGAAGTCAGTCAGTTTAGGTACATCACTGCCCAAATAATCTGAAATTTACTTATCATGTCCTACGAGAACAATGCAGGCTATTACTACCAACACAGTGCATATGTCAGTTTTCAGCACATATGATAATGCATGCAGTATACATGATGGGGAAAAAAAAAAGGCAGACCCATAGAGTATTCCCTCACTTTGGTGTACTTTCTGTCTTTAAATGCTTTTAAATAAAGCAGTGTATGTTGTTCACAGCAGCTTCAGGAAACCTTTGCCAATATCCAGCCCATTAATCCGAGAAACACAAGTTAAGATGACTGCAATTTAGACCCCCAGCTGAGACTCATACTGAGTTCTGCAATATTGGTCGTGATGCATAGCAAGAGAAGAAGCAGGTAGATGGCAGGGAGAAGGGCTAAATGGATCCTTTTTTGGAGGTGATGCAGAAAGGAGTTTCCAGGTATATTAGAGACTCATGAATCGCAACCTTGGCCTAATGAAAGGATGGGCAAGATGTGCTAATTAGCCCACCCATTTAAGCTCTTTTCTTGACATTCCTGCTTGGCTCTCAGGTAAATTAAATTGATTGATTTAATTTACAACATTCCAGAGGAAAGGACTGGGGAGGTACTTCTAATTCATGGGGAAAGACTAGAGGTAATTTTCTTTTCCCAAAGCAGTCCTGGGAACACAAAAAAAATTCATGTGTAGCCTAAATCTCCCCAGCAACAGCTCAGTGATTTTCCCAACTATTGAAGTAGGAGCCCATCACCAAAGCTAAATGCATTTGCCATGTCATTAACCAGTCTTAGAATCCATTCATTTCAAGTTTGCTATAGTCACATCTACACTGTTTTTATACACAACTGCCACACAGATTTGACCGTTTTTTAACATTTTAATTTCTTTGCCCCATAACCTGTTTTATTTTAACACAAACTGTCAGAAGAACAAGATACTGTGAAACCCCATTGCTGTCTTTTACTGATGAGATAATCGATGTTACAGGCCTGTTGCTCTTATCTTGGGGGAGTGTTTAACAGCATGATGGGAGTTCCATTTTGATTTGTGACTGTTTCATCTGGGTGGCCCAAACAGCCCATGGAAGGTGTGAACAAAGAGACAGCTGCTGCTTTTATAAAGCAAAGTGGTTTTTCTCGTCTTAGGTTTTATTTTTGAGGCAAGTAGAATCTTGAGATTACAGCAAGTAAGATCTTGGTTCAAGCTGGTGCCTGCACATCTGACACTATTTGTTTAAAGGGCGATTCACTCATCCAAAACCAAGTCTGCCTGGAACTAGTTCATCCAAGGAATAATACCAAAAAAGATGCACTAGAAGATGCACTTCCTTTTGTAGCTTAAACAGCAGAACATTTGCAGGATCATGGAGATATTCTGACAGCATCTCAAATTTAAACAAAAAATAATAATTACATTCTCAAATGTTTGGCCTCTCTCAAACCTCTTTTTAAAAAGGTTTGCCTTTCAAGCATGGCATCAGTCACTGTTGCTTGTGATGGCATGATGTGAACAATGCAAAAAAGAATACCAGTTTACACAAGAGGCCTTAGGTTTCTGAAATGTTTCAGGTACAATGTCATATTTAAATCAGTTCAGACACATTGAAGAAAGGGGCAAGAAAACTACTGTTCGAAAGCTCCTCTGGACCTAGGAAGGTATCATCTCTACTGATTGGTTCAAAAAATACATGCAACCCCAATATCATTTACTGTTTTCTACTAAAAAGAGAAACACATTAACAGATTGTGCCTGGTTTTGGTTGTTAGGGCCATTGTTTGATTAAGTGTATTTCAGCTGAAGGTTTTAAGCCGCAAGATAGTTCGGAAAGTTGATGACCTACAGGAATATGTAGAGTATGCATGGTGCTGAAAGGCAAGAGAGTGAAGTTTGACTCTATTAAGATGGATGTGGAGTGATTGATAACATGTGTGAGAATGTAGATAGGAGTCTTGAACACGGAAGCAGAGGAGACAGGGAGTGTATTTTTACTCATTCCCAAAACTTCTTTTCTAGAACCAGAAGGGACAAAATGCAGATTATTTGTACTCTCCTCCAGTTTGCTGTGGTAGATATGATTTTTTAAAAATCTATGGAACCACAACTAAACCTAGAACACTGGAAAGGCCATGACTTGAAGAAACGTTGACCAAATTCATCACAAGGTCTTCTTGTTTGGTAAATTAATCATGTTACTATTGCACACAACCACAAAAACCTGTCAATAGCCATTAGGGATATTACTTTGAAACATAAAAACTCGTGAGTGCTCTTCTGCCATTTTGCAGAAATATCCTTTCATTTTCTCTGCAGCCAGATCTATCTTGAGAACTAAGGAAGCTGAGAGGACTTTGACATAAGCACACATAAAAAGAGACTATCTGCCTTCTAAACCTGAAAACACTTAGAAATAATTCTGCAGCTACTCCTTAAGTCTAAGTTAAATCATTTAAAAACTTTAGGTCCTAATCTTCTGCCCATAAATAAGACATGCTGTACATGTTTATCCTAAAACCAGTGTTTTTAATTTATTGCGATCAGTAGACTCTCAATCACTATAAAATGACAAATTATTTAACTTTTTTTAACTTAAAGTAAACATTAAAAGTCATACAGGCAAATATAATCTACACAATCCAAGACAGTCAAACATTCTCAAACTTCTAGTTGTTATAACCCATTTTCTGGACCTAATCTTTTAATGTACTTTTAAAAGCTTTCATGTGAGTTGCTCCCCCTTTTCTTCATTATCTTCATTTTATCAATAAGATGTCTTCCCCTACAAGCATTTCCAAAATTCTCCATTATGTCTTGAAACAGTGGTCTTGTAGCTAGGATGGCCTAAAGCAATGGTGACTAACATATTTCAGCACACAGGTATACTCCCCATTCCAGCTACTTTTCCTGTACCAGTGCACGGTGACAGCAGGCACACGAGCAGGCTGCACTTATTGCAAGAGGTAAATAAGATGCGAAAGATCTTTCTGCATCTTACTGAGAGTTACAGAGTGGATGTTTATGTTCAAAAGGCAAGAGAAGGCACTGATCTAAAGACAGTCATTCCTCCTTAAGCACCATGCTCTTTCACTCACTGTTGTCTCTAAACAAACTTGCTATTTTTTATTACTCTTAACATTTTCCTCCAAGTCATAAACTGTCAGTAAAATAAATAGATTAATAAATAGATCTCAGCAACTTTTTGCATTTCACACCATGAAAAAGAATCTCTGGAAAATGTTCTACAACCATTTGCCCCTGCTTTGTTCGGATTTTTCCTGAAGAAGTTTTCAAGGTTTCACGCAGTATTTTCCACTTTATATCTACTGCCCACACTGAAAATGTACTTTAGTCTGCTTTCCACATATCAGAAACTTTTCTCTGAGAGTTGATAAATATTTTCTCTATTAAAAGTTGAGTAAATGCAAAGAAGAGAAGAATTAATATCTTTGTGAGTTATTTTTGCATGTCCAGCTTCAGACACATGTAAGTAAAAAAAGCAGTGATCAGTTCACCTGAAAAATCAAACCTTTTAAATCTGACATTGAATAACCTGAGCTTTGTGGTCACTTTGAGTGTAAGTTTAAATGTAAGTTCAGCAATAAGGAGCTCCAGATTCTACCACCTGATTTATTGGCAGACTTGAGGAAATCACTTCAGTTCTTTAAACTTCTTTTTTTTTTTTTCATTGAACATTTAAAGTGCTTATCTATCATGGTCCTTGTTTTGAGGCAAATGGTTTTGGTATTGCAGGAAAGGGTGGCTTGTTATGCTCACACTTGGCACCTCACTGCTACTGCTCTTCATCTCTCTCCGCTTATTGTAGAGCCTTCACTAACCCTTCCCTTTCCAGCTTCCTGCAGCAGACTGAAGCAAGCACAATACATTTCACGATAGAGGCCAGCACACAAGCATTATCCCATGATTGTTCTAGCTCACTGTGGTTACATTCATCATCTCTGGGATATGTTTATTTTTGGTACTGTTTACTTCTTCCCCTTAATATCATCATTTTACAATGAAGATATGCCATGTTTACATGTGCAAAATATTGTCTTGTTACACATGAACAGACCTTTAATTTGTTGCCTTCATCCTAACATATGCAAGTAGATTTATGAAAGCTCTTCTTGTTTGGCCTTCATGAATTCTCCCCCAGCTGAACATTCTTTTTATGCTTTTTCATGTTTGGCTTAAGTCACATCATATTATGTTAAAAAATTTTTGGCTCCATTTCATAACATTGAAGCAGAAAGGCTCATAATAAATTGATTTATGATCTGTAAAAAGACTTTATAGTATGTATGAACCCTGGCCCTCATTTCAGTGTACATATATATGAGAATATATGCATGCATGTGCATGTGTGTGTACATGTATTTTGTATATATGTGTATATAATGTTACTACAATGTGGAAAGTGTCCAGGATCTGAAGGTTTCCAGCTGTGGAACAGCTTAGATCATTAGCCAATATACACTGATAGTGTATATATCAATAGCACAATCAGTAAAAACACACTTTACAGTAACTACCTCTTACCTCTGCTAATATAGAGATATTTCTTAGTAAAGCTTATGTGCAGGACTACCTTTCTGAAAGGGGGGGGGGGGGGCGTGTGGAGAAAGTAAGAGGAAAACCGCACAGGTTTTCATCTAAGCAAATTGCTACAGATCTCTCTACTGATTCCAACTTACAGATTTCACTAATCTTTTTAGAGGAGAAAACAGTTGGCACATTTTTGTCAGGGTGAAATAAACAGAGTGTTATTTTAAGCAAAGAGTATATATATTTTTTTAAAACCTCTTGGCATGATGAAGAGTGGGACATCAGGGAAATAGAAGTGTCTGTTTTTTGTAAAATTCTTCTGGTTCCTACAGAGATCCTCTCTGACCACAAAGGTTTACAAGGGAATAGAAAGTATAATGAATTCTCTTATAACTGCTTATGCCTCATAGACCTGAATTTTTTGTAAATATGTCCTGATTCTTAGTACAAGGTACACTTATTTCTTTTTTGTCTGGCAGCAGAAGGACTTACTTTGTAAAAAGTAAAACACAAATCTGGCTAAAAGTAAGTAGAAATAGTTAGGACTCAGATATTTTATGTTGCCCCAGAAGCAGAGTCCACGTTTACTTGTAGAGTACCTGAACATTATTATGTTTATCTGCAATTAATGCTGCTCTGTGGTTATAAAATTATTGAAAAACTAGATGATAACTTTGTTTTTTACATCTTTTGGGTGGGCATTTTAGAGCAGTGATATTGCTTTTCTGAAGTAAAATCCTTTGTACGTTTTACTTAAGCAAATTCAGTCTTTATCCTTGCCTTTCTATACCTTTCCTTCTTCAATTTTACCACTCTGCAAAACATTTCAGCAGGTGAATGACTCTATGTTCAGTTTTACATCTAAGAATGCAAGAAGTTCAAGGTGTTAAAGTAGCTGCTCATTTCTTTCAACAAGCACAGAATGGTCTGTCCCAAATTACATTTTTAATTATTTGAAGGAGACAAATCTGATACACTCCAACTATTACCACAAATATACCTTAACAATGGCTTTGGTATCCAAATGCAAATATTTATTATACTGTAATGCTCAGAACAGAATATAGAAAGATAAACCATCCTTGGGGTAGTCAAAACACCTTAAGGCTCTAGGATTTTGAGCCCAAATTTCAAAGTAAACTGTTCATTTAGAAGTGCCATTGTGGTTTGGACTTAATGGTAAAACAGCATCTAATTGTTTATCAAATCTTTTCCGTTTCTGAATTAGGCCTTTCCATATGCTTATTTTTGACAGACATGAGTCTATAAGCCCCAGAGAAGTAAGTAATTATAGTGCCAGAGCTGTTAGCAGATCTTCTGTATTTGATGCATCTCCGAGGAAGTACTGGCAATCTGAAATGGCGAACTTGTTAACGTGGGCTAGGCAGAGCTTACTTTCATCACCAAAGCCTGGGCTGAATTTACCAGCCTGGCAGTCAGCTAACTAGGCATTCACTGTTCTCGTAAGAAAGTTGTGAGTGGCCATTAAAGTGGGAAACAGTAAGTATGCAGGTTTAAAGTACCATTTTTCATATAGATGCACACACACAACCTGAACACGTGCCTGTCAGGGTATAAGTATCCATGACTAACGGACAAGTGTACGTCCACTAGGTAACTTAAAAACATGTAGATCCACAAAGATGTTGAAATATTGTTGTATATAAAATAACATTTGTTCCATTGTTCTGGCTCTTCACATCCCCTTCATCGATAATGAGTGACTTTTTTATAAAAACTTTGTGTACATTCATCTCAATGAACTATGACCAGGCCCGATGATGAGGACAACTGTACAAACCAACCTAAAACACTAGTAAAATTGGGTCTGTCAGAGACAGGTCTGCTGGGTATTAAGTTCGAACAAGATTATACTCTGGCAACACAAATGTTCTAATAACAGCCTTGGCACAGCCACACACTCCCATCTTAATTTAACTTGTCAGGCTCATCATGAAGTGAACTGCATGCATTTTATTTTAATTTAGTACATAGCATACAGAAAACAAGACCGACTCCACGTGAGAAACTAACAAAAGAATGGGGTAAAGCCAGAGCTCCGTCACGTCATCACTTCGACTGAGACTGCAGCCTGCACATTTCCCCACCCACTGCTTGCAAGGACAGGCAATAAAAGGACCCAACTTATGATGACATAAAAAGCCAGGTAGGATTCTGCTCAAGCAATTGCATTTGCTCAGGGTTAATGCTCAATCAACATAAAAGGGGGATGAAATTCTATTAAAATATGGATGCCCTACAGGCTTCTGTGTGACTTCTGTAAACTATGTCCATGGACTCCATAGAGATTATTTCAGTGGTTATATACCACTAGGTTTTATTCACTACTCATTTTCTGACAGTAATGTCACAGAGACTTCATACTAACCTCTAGGAATTATTTAACCACATAAAACGTGATTTATGTGCCCTAACTTGGGCATGTGTATTATAGATATGGAAGTGTGACATCTACAGTCTCCCATTATAGACCATGGAGAAAAATAAGCACTTCTAGCACATCATTTGATCTTGAGATAGGTGTGCCCAAAACATGTTTCCCCACCAGCCTACTCTTTAAGGTCCTCATTCCTACAATACCTCTGAGAGGTATAGAAGTGCATTCAGCAGTAGGGCACAAAGATGCTGGAGGCAATGTTCACAAAGCTATTTAGACAACTGCTTCTAATTTCTTCCAAAATTCACAGACAGATTGTGTTTGCCTAAGGTTAAGCTGTAAACCGTAATCACCTTGTAATACTTGGCTTCGGCAGTTTGCATGTGGTCACACAAGAAATTTTTGTCAGAGCAGGGAAGTGACATGACTTTTGCAAGTTTAGTCCAACACTAAAGCTACCAGGTCATCTGTCCTCTACATTATCTCTCAGCTTTGTCTAGCTGGTGCTCCTTCCTTAATGTTTATTTGGCTAGTTCCTATGTCTCCATGTCTCATCGAACTGACTGTTTATGAGAAATTGCCTTATATATTTTCCTTAACAAAATCACTCCTACTGCAAACAAGTTATTTGAAAAGCAGTATAGATATCCCCAAAGAGGATTAGCAGAGCCTCCTTCCAGCAGGCTGACAGGTTCTTCTTTGTTTCCTAGTCTTTTCTTCCCTGGCACCATAATCCTCCTTGCTGAATTCAGACACTCTAGAAGTATCAACACTCATCAACATGATGGGATGTCAACTCCGCAGCTAAAAACCCTCAGACAGGAGGCATTCAGGTAAATTTCAAAGCTGGACAACTCACAAATTTTTAAAAAAAGAAGTAGTTTGTGCAGTTTTAAAAGAAATGCAACTGATAAATGAACAGACCGTTCCCAAACCTCACACTCATATCCTGTTATCAGCCTGTTATCTGCTCTGAGGAAAGAGCAGGGAATTGAGGACTAACTCATACCATAGCCCTCAGCTCTCTCCATGTTCCAGGATTGATATAAATGGTCCATCAGATGAGACAGCTCTGGTTTAGAAGCTGAATAGATGTGATAGTTCAACAAACATGTATGTCCATCTTCTGATTGGAGCTTGTTAGCTCCAAAATGTGGTGTGGTGCTAGCATAGCTACATGCCTCCTGAAATGGTTGGCTTGTGCCTGACTTGGTATGTGGGTAAAACTTTCCTGCATTTACTCACACCTACCAGTAAACACCTTTTCATGGGCTAGTCACCCCTTTGTGTCAGTCCAGCCGGCTGGTGCCCTGCAGAACTACAGGGATGTGATGGTTCAGGACCGACAGACCTGTTGCACTTCCCAAAAAGTGAGGGGAAGAGAAGGCTCAGCCATGCTTCCTTCCTGCCACTCACACTGGGATTCATGAAGCCAGTAGTCCGTGAGAGAGACAAAAGATCTCTCAGACTGTCTCTCACTCTTCTCTATTGCCAAGTGAAGATTTAGATGCTCAGAAATAAATAAATACCAAGATGCACGGACTGTGTCAACAATAATGTGTACAGAGACTTCAGGCATGTCTACACAACAAAGGCGTTTAAACTCAAAACACTTTGAAGCATAAGCAGTTATTTGGAGTCCAAGTGTTGGTTTAGTGACTATTTGTTGATACATTTCCTGATCCCAGATATTCAGAGAAAGACCCTTCCTGTTTTTCTAAAAGGATTATCCATTCTGTCACAAAATATGCCAAACAGCTGATTACCCTTTAAACCTGGATGGATGCTTTCCCTGTTCTACAAGACTAACTCTCTAAAATTAGTTATAATGACATTATAAAAGCACACAGTGTTTTATAATTAACTGCTAATACGTAGCTACATGATTTGAAAAGGTTTAATGGGTTTAATTAAACTACTTAAACATTTACATTGCTCTAATCAAGTGTTAGGAAACGAGCATGATACCTGGTTTTATGATTAATTTAAAAAAACCTTTTATGAATATAAATAGCCTTTTGGTTGAAAGCTATGCATTCATTAGTAAGTGTAAAAGGTGACTGCTTGCACATCTTATTCTTTAGGAAATGAGTGTGGTTTCCTTAGCAGATGTTTACAATGAATGGAAAAGTTCCTGCCTGGCAAGAGTTTTACAGAAACTGTTACTGACACAGTTAATCCCTCAGACTTCTATCTTCATTTAACCTGCTACTTGTGTGTTAAAGATGAAGGGATGAGGCATGGCTGTTTAATTTCCTGCTTTCTGACAGGTCGCTGCTTTACTTCATGCAAGCAAATGATTTTTTTAACCGCAACAAGTGGCAAATACGCTGTTCACAATACTACAGGTTTCGGTTAAAATTCGTTGACTATCATTAATAAAATCACTGATTTTCATTTGCATTTCATCTGTCCATGGGAGAAACAGCTGTGGTGCCACCTGGAACTAGAGAGCTGAAAAAAATAAGTGACACCCCACCAAAAGAAAAGCTCATAGCACAAAGCACAGGTAACATGAGGGATGGGTGGGTGAGCTTGGAAGTATCATTGGACGGTCTTTTGTGAAGATTAATGTGTCTGCAAAAGTAGGGCAAGAAGTCCCCACTGAGGGTGGAAGGAAAAGGTATCAGACACCAATGTACTGGTATCATGGTCCTGAGAAAAGCTAGCTGGGAGCTGCTTCCTGACCTTGTGAGGTTAGCAAAACGCCTACTCCCTGTTCTTGGAATCCTGCTGTGTCCATAGTGGAAACAATGTCCTCAAAGTTACTAAAAGCCCCCAGTGTTTTCTCCTCCAAAGCAGCTCAGTCAACAGCATGATGCTGTGGGGCATGACTTCAGGCAGAACTCAAGATAGGTCTTTAAGTATCCATTAACATGACCATTCCTATGCAACTTCTAGCTCAAGAAGTCTCCAGCTGCTGATTGCCTGAACATATTCACCCTATACCTTACCCTCTATTTCTTATCCTGTGTAAGCATCCACTATCATGTAACTGTTAAAAACAGGAAACGGGGGAAGAGAGACTTTAGATTTATTCTGGAAGTTCCTCAGTTTTATCTGCTTTACTCAGTTCAAAAGAAAAGGAAATGGCATCACAAGAATCTCTGCAGTACATTGGAAGAGGCGTAGCTTGGAGTTGGGGTCAATGCCTTAATTTCATATCACATGATGAAGTATTCCACATTTTTTGAACAATAAAAATGATGACAAGGGTAACAGTGACGTGCAGACTTTCTTTTATGACAGGGAAGTCATACAGATCTACCACAGTTTGGAGTCAAGATCAATTTTGACCTATTAAACAATAATAAGGGGATGTAGGTCTTCATTATTACTTCATTACTTTCTTTTTGTTAAATTCCTTTGAATCACACCAAATATCAAAATCAACTGTGAAATATGCACTCACAAAACTCCTACCTGTATTTAAGTCTCTTTATTGCTGAGTAAACTCTACAATGAGAGTTTCTAGGTATCTCTACTTTTTAACTGTAGTGTATTATTTCACATATATATTTTATTTGTCAATATTTTTTTATATTATGTACCAAAATAGCACCTAACAAGAGGGTCAAATTATGCTAGGTGCTTTTATACAGGTGCACAATAAAACAAGACTCTCCATTCCTAAACGTGGGGAGTTGATGCTTGGCCATGTACCACATCTTCAGTGACCAACTGAAGAATAACTAGTTTCAGAAACTGGGCTATGACAGACTATTGATTGAAAAAAATGGGGTAAATGCAAAGCTAAAAAATGACTGAACATTCAGAATTAATCATGATTCATTGCATTTGTCTTTAGGTAGAACTATGCAGTGTGTGTGGTCTTGGCAGGCTTTGATGGGTTTACCAGAGGGTTACTGTTAGATGGAGTATATGATGGAGAGATTTCAAATGTGCATTTAAAAACCTGTATGTCAAGTGAAGAGAAAAAAGTCTTTAAAATTAGGTAATATAATAAAATATTTCATATGGATGAGCCAAGACATGTCTATCTGTCAGCTGCTTTGGAACTATATTGTTTTATATTAATAATGTAAGTGTATTTTGTACTGCAGTGCTAAATATAAACCAGGCATCACAGAAGCTGTTATGCAAGCGTCCCCATTCAGCTTTGCCAGCAAATGTCAGCACTGACCCCACAACACCCCATGCCTAGGGCCTCTCTTACACAGAGAATGCCAATTGTACTTAACTGTGGGAGCACTTACACTGTGGAGAACAGAGGCTAAAACAAGACCCACCGAACTCATTTTCACTTCAGATCAAAGCCAGAATGTGAATTCAACTCTCCAGACATCAAAGACCAGTGCAGAAGCCCACTGTGCCACTTCGACCTGAAATTATGTCCTTATTATGTACAGTGGGAAGTTTACAGCTTTTATCTCAAAATGCAATGCAAGAAATTCAGTTAGCTAAAAATAACAAATCAATGTAAATAATAATAATAATAGTCATCTTCATCATCATCATCACCATCATCTAGACTTGATCAGTAAGAACACTGCTAATTAAAAGAATTGTTTCTATTCTGCCAAGATTTTATGTTAAGTAGACTATGAAAATGAGTAGAAAGACCTTAGCCACAGACAATGAAATCAATATAATTTTCTTTCTAATAGAATTTGATAACATTCTAACTGACTTAATTGTCTCATGGTCTTACTGTGTATCACATAGAGAGAGCTCAGAGCTGGCTTCTAGTTAAACCTATCTTACTAAATTGAAGATTATAAGCCACTGCAGTTCTGTTTCCATACCCCTTGAAATCATCAGAAAGACCACCCTCTGCTTCAGGCAAGTGGGGAAGTGGAAGATAGTTCCATTGATGTGGGTAAGTTTAGCTCTTGTTCAACATTCACATTTTCTTGCAAGTGGGTACATCGATACCAATCAGTGTGAAGACTTCAATAGTGCCAAGTGAGTGGTAGATCTGCAAGGTTTTGCTCTGCAGTAATGAAACAAAGAAGAGATGATTTAGACAGCTGGTTTCTTAAGTTGGAGGAATGACTATAACACACATAGAAGAGATGATGCACATGCACAAATCGGGTGCTTGCTCAACTTCGTACATGACTTTGACAATAAACAGCAACGTGTTGATGCCACTCTGCTATGCAGCAGTAAGAGAAAAGAGTGCAAAGCATACAATTTTAGCTAGTCAAATGGCATTTAACCTTTTTTTTTTTCATTTTATTTGGGACACCAAGTGAAAAAATTTCAGTAGAGGTGTGTAGACATAACTAGACAATCGTCCTACTGATGATAGACTAGTTACTCCAAGTTGTTTACAGCAAACCTCTCAGACATAATGAAGCCTGTAGAACCCCAAGGACCTGAAAAAAGAAAGGTTAAGCAATGCACTGTTCTAATGAAGTTTTCAGTTCCAAACCCATCCCATGAAATATAACCAGAGATCACAGGAGTGGATAGTGGATACCATAAATAGTCACTCATGTATGCAGAATAGATATGCCACATTGGACTATTTTCGGTTGATGTGCTGCTATACCATGAATATGAGTTCTTGGTGAAGGACTGTCTGAAATTTTTTGTGGATACCGTGGCCCACCTCACCACTGATACTGCAGTCGGTAGTAAAGGTAGGCTGTTACCTACATGTGGACTGTGACTAGATAAAGTTATGAGAAGTGTGTCTAGACTAGATGGCAGGCGCACAAGGGTTGTGGACCCTTAAACATCCATACCAAGGATCTGGTCAGAGGAAATTGCATCTTCTTTCCAATGAGCAATGTGAGCTTCCTGCTGTGGAAACAAGGGTGTAGGGGGCAGACAAGGTGTACAGCATACACCTGGGTCCAAGAAGAGTGTGGTGTGTGGAAGTGCTCCAAGACCCTGAGGCTTAGGTCCAGTGATATATGATTGTCTCTCCCATCTGCAAGAGCTTTTCACTTGTTAACTGTAAAAGAAAGTTTTGTGAAACATCAGGCAAAATAAAACTAGTGTTTCTGTAGCACTTTAACAACCCATAGTCCAGAGCCCATACAAAAACTGAAATCTATCATTCCAGAAAAGCTACAAAATGGAAGACATAATAAGCGCAAACAAATACATTTATAGTCTCTCTTTTGATCATCATAAATCTATGCTACAACATGCCAACTTCTTTTCTGACATTGTAAGCTGATGTTAAAAGGGTTACTTTACGGTTCGCGTTTACTCTTGTTGCCTTCTGTTCAACTGACTGGTTGGTACTGAGTGCTCTGCACTGACCACTCAACCCTCTCTGCAGCCAGGTTTGAACCGAGGCCATAAATCGATGCTGTTAGCTCAGCTTCTATTGAACAAGTGGATGCATGACAGACTGTGATAAACAGTTGTAGCCAATAAAAGATGTAGGACTAAATAAGCATAAAAACTGAACTGCCCCTTGAGCCCATAAGGGCCTAGCCTCCCAAGCTGTGAGCGAGGCACAGCTGCAAGTAGCAAGCAATAAGTCAGTGATCACATTATGCCCACCCACATTGTATCTGTGCCCTGAACATATTTATATATTAAGAAAAAAATATTGGAACATTTTACTATATGGATGTATAAATATAGAAGGAAAGAGTATCTTTAATATATTCTAAACTATTAGAATTTCAGAAAGAAATTATTCAACCTCAGTGTTGGCATTAGCCTGTTTCTATTATTGTATTTTATTAAATTTTTATATTGTAATATTCTTAGAAAACTAAATATTTATAAGAAGGTGCCAGTGAATTAAGGCTCTACACAGAATTTCATTTAAAATCTTGGTGTTTTTCCTGTCCTGTAAAAATAAATAACCTTTTCTTCAACTGGCCAAAACATGGTCATTCTGAATAAGAGTACAATTCATCATCCATCCAAGTTGCTCTTTAACAATACCCTTCGTCTCTCTGACATAAGACTACATGCATTGCTTTTTGAAAATTTCCACTCTTAAATGCCTGTAAAACTGAAAACATGTACTGAAAATACTTTGGCTTTTTCTTCCAAAACACGTCTTGAAGAATAATGAGACTTAATTACAAAATAGCTGTTTAATAACTGTGGGGTTACAAATATTAAGCCTGGAGACAGCAGTTTTAGAAGGTAAGGGCATAACTGCAGTGTGAGCAGAGCGGTGCAGTTGGAGCAGCCCTAGGCTCCGGGTTGGATCCCAGAGGAGCTACGCACCCCCGCCATCGGTCGTGGCTCTCAGGACTGCAGCTAGTGTAGCCCCCCTGGATATTCAGGGCAAGACAGATGGAGCAACTGTGTTTCCTGGGGAAAGGAGCAGCCTGCCAGATCCCTGTTGACCCTGGTTTTTGGGGTAGTGGTAAGGAGCAGAAACTGATCTTGCAAACAGTTATTACATATGACGGTGTTTCTTCCCACCTCAGCGGAAGGCAGTTCAAGGCCAGCCACCACCAAGACATACGACTCAGAAATAGAGAACAAAAAGGTTTGCGTGTGTAAAACTGAGTCTTGTACCTGCAGCTGACAGCAGGTAAGGCAGACTGAAGCTAGATAAATTGTATCAAAATCAACTGGACAGACCAGTTAGTAATTTCCCATCAGAAATTTGTTTGGTGATGGTAATACATGATATAGAAAAGAGTGCCAGAACCTCAGCTAGAATAAACACAGTGGCACAACAACAGATTAGCTGTGGTCAGACCAGCTTTGCTAGTTTACAACAACTCGAAATCCATAATGCTTTGTAGCTTTATGCCAAAAAGCCCTGGAATAGCTCATTTTTAACACAATTTTAAAGGGGGTGGAAAAATTCTCGGTGGTCATAATGACTGCACCTTCAATAAATGAAAGCAAAAAGTTATTTTAATCTCTCACGTTAATCCCTCACTCAGTTTTGCTCTCTAAGTAATATTGTTTTAACACTTGTGCCAATGGAAGCCTTGCCAATATTTTCACAGAATGTCGATAGGTTTTGCCAATATTATATTAAGAAGGACATCTAAGAAATGCAAACATTTAGTAGACTTTTATGAAAAGTGATGTCTGTCCAGTATCTCATACCACTGGATAAAAAAGAAAACAAACTTAGAACTAGACCTCTGGAATACATTCATATTTCATATGACAAAGAGGCTCACTCTTTGTCCTGTGAAATAATGGATATATATTATCATTATTTGCTTTCAGTTACCCAAATATACTCTCATAATCTCACACTGTCCTTATCATGAAGCCCTAGCAGTCTAGATCCTACAAAACAACAAAGATGCATGAACATACAGAAAAGGAGAAGTAAAGGAAGAAAAAAAATGGGTGATGATACTGAGCTCATGAGACTAGCCAGGTCAGTAAATGTATCTAGTGAGTTCATCGCTTTTTTCCCTTTCCTTTCCTTTACTGTCTTGTAGTCTGCATAACTGCATACTAATTTAGAATTGGTTGAAAGTTAGTATGTTAACTGCTTTTCCAGAGAAACAAAGACAGTTACAGTTATAGTGTTCTCAGAAATATGCAGAGAGAGGCAATGCAAATCAGCAAAGAATGAAAATGCTGCATAATTTTGATGCAGAGCAAATCCCAGAATTTCAATTTCTCCATGAAAAAACATGGGGCTTGGGCTGTAGCCAGGCTGAATGGCAATGCTTGGGAGATACAGATCCCTTGAAACCCTAAAGGCTCAGCCTCTGAAGCAAGGCAGAGGAATGGAAGGGCTTCATCCAACTCTTGCCCGTGTTCTACCAACACCTCACTCAGAACAGTTTACTTGGTTATAATGCCTTGACTTTTATGACAAAGCCAAATCTGATCTAAGTTAATTTTGTCATATTGTTCATGCTTTGAAAAAAAAAAAAAACTGGGAAAAGGCAGGATTAAAAAGTGAAGTTTAAGGCTTAATATTTCCTCCCAAATTTTCATTAGCACTAGCCACAACAAATGATTCTCAATGGGTAGATTCCTTTTAATATTTATAGCAAATGGCATAAAAATTCTTGGTTGAAAAAATGTAACAATGAGTTGATGAGGGGAGACACTGGCAGAAAAGACATGAGTTTAGAAGCTCAGAATCATGGAAGAGATAGTAAGGGTTGCAAGAAAGCACCCTGCAATAGAAGACAGACAGTTTCTGTTTTATAACCAGGAGAAAGGGAGGCTGTGCAATATGAGGGTGTAAAATGTATTAGGGACCAAGTTCTGCATAACGGCATCATCTTAAATGGATGTAAATGGAATGTTTCAAAGTTAAGAGTGGTGATATCATGCAAAGATAATGAAGAAAACTGAAGGGGGATGATTAAGAATTGTGTTTCAAGCATTCTGAGCTTGCCCTGATATTGAATAGCACTGAGAAGACTGGAAAAGAATTTGAATTTAACTTGGAGTGGAGGACTAAACCTGTGAGTCATTGGCATACAGATGATAACTGGAGTTCTGTTTGTAAATAAGATCCACAGGAGGGGAAAACAGAAGTAGGATTAAGGGATGAGTCCCTTGAAACCTCAAAGAAACTTGGGAGGAAGGCATGAAGGCTCCACAGGAAAACAGTAGCAGCAAATGTTCTTTACACATATTATTGGACGTTGTATTTGAAAATCCAAAGTTTTGTTTAAAGAAATGCAGTGAAACACAGCTGAATATAAAAAAGCTCTGCTATATAGTGACATGAAGATGATCTCCAAAGATCTAAAGGATGGCTTTTAACAAATAAATTTGTTGCAGTATTTGGACCAGGCCATGAGCAACAAGGCAATCACCGCTGCCAAGCTCTCATGATATTTAATATTATACAGGTTCTTTTCTCTCAGGCTCTCATTTCATGTCTTCTGATGTCTCACTGTCTCTTAAGTAGATTCTTACTTCTTCCACCAGATTTAATTTAGCATAATAACACTTTCAGCTAAGTTTAGACAAAGACTGTACAACTTCCTTAAATTGAGTGTGTTGTTTCAAGAACTTCACATAAAAAGTAATACAGAATTTGTACTCAAGCCTGTAGAGGTAAACAGAGAATTATATGCCATGGCCAAGAAATGTCTATAAAAATCTATAATAGTTCCATAAATTGTACTAGTTTTTTCCTTGTTTAATTCTAGGATATTTACATAAGAGTTTATTCTTTCCATGGTGCCATTTCCCCATGCATGTTTACACATTTCTTCCACCTATTGCAAATGACAGGCTATGCGGAGCATGGGAATGCTGAGTATGGTGTGACTCTTTTATTGAGGTCTCATAGTCAATTGACATAGAATGAAAAGTTCAGTTTGCCCTGAGAAATATAACAAGTGTAGTGCATCCACATTCAATATTGAATACTGTAATTATTTAACATGTATTTAACATACCGATAACTGGTAAAAACTTTTAAACCACCAGATTTACAGCATCTCAGGCTGCAGGAACTGTTAGGATAGTCATTCTCACGTTGCCCTCTACTGTTTAAGGTTAGAAAGACAAGGCACGTTTTACAGAGCTGTAAAAAGCAGAGTTTGGGGGAGAGAGGGAGGTCTGGGACTAGAACAGGAAAATAATGGCTTGCACAGAAGATTCATAACTTTATAAAAAATCCATTCATTTTAAAATGTAACATCAGAGAAGTAGAAACTCTCGGAAGAGGAGTTAATGATGGAGCAAATGTAGAAAGTTCAGAAATGTAACTTGATGTCTAAGAGATTGCAAAATTCTTACTTTCCTGGAGAATCACCAGCTATAGGAACAAATCCTGCAGTTGTAACACAATTTCCCATTCAAGTCAATGCCACAAATCTAATTCTTAGAAGTTTGAACACTCAGCTGAAATTCCTGGCTTGGGGAATTTGACCTGGGAATGTGGCAAGAAACACTGACTTCTCTTCTTTTACATCTACTTTATAGATGTACTATTATTTGGTATCATATACATCAATTTGGAAAATGCAGGGGCTGTTCTACCCAAATAATTGATCTAAACTGAATCCAGGTGCTTCTTGAGCCTCAGCAAAGTTCAGTGCTAAAGCTCTTGAAAGGTAGCCCTGGAATGACAAGCATTTCCAGAAATCAAGGGAAACATTCACTGCACTGGAAAGATCGCCTCCATCCTCAACAAATAAAATCACCTCTTTCCTATCAAAATTAACATATTTACCCCTTACATAGGGTTTTCTTCACTAACCTGCCTCAAAACAGTGGGTACGAAAGGCAGCTGTAGCATTACAGTAAATATCCAGACTAGTATGACTTTGGGAAAGCAGGTAGGTAATAACAGCCCAAAATTGCTTCACAGAGATTTTTCTGCTTGCCTGATCAGTCAACTGATCTTTAACTTTGCAAACAAGGGCAAATCAAATTTATTTGGGCCAGAATGAAGCAGAGAGGCTGGATGTGCATGATTTAACTGGAGCAGAAGGGTGGGTGGGTTTGTTGGTTGGCAGAGGCTCTCAGGCATGGGGTAGGCCCAGTTGTTGGCCCAGTATAGTGACTATGGACCTTCAGAAAGTCCTACAGTGTCTTCCTTCTGGACAGGTGAAGAACGTCTCAAATAAAGGAGGTTTGTTGTTCAGTAAAGCTCGTTTGCTTCAGGTGCTTTACATGGACATGCTTTATGTTGTTTGTTTCTTTCCCTCACGAAAACACGAAACTGTCAAAGTTGGGGGGGGGGTTAAGAGAGAAGGTGAAAAGAGAAGGTCTAGTGTTCATTGGCAATGCACTACTAGTGGAAAAACCTTTGGGTGATTTTGGGTGATTCAGATCTGCTGGATGGAACCACTAACAGAAGTGCATTTCTTTAAAAGAAATTATTCATACTTGGACTGTTATGAAAAAAATCAAATTATTGCCACATGGCATCACTATGGAGTATGGAGGGTGGGGAGGGAGGAGGCTTGAATGTCTCTCGTGCATTTTCTTCATCAGATTCATTTAGGTTTCTTACATGGCTCTGTGTTTCTTGTGTTTGTTCTGCATGCTCTTTGGATATCTTTATTACTCCAAATTATAGCTACATCTTGTGACCTTAACTGGAGCTTAGCATAGTTTTTGTCTAGGATTGTGTATATTTAGGGTCACTACCAATTAACTTCAATATAACATTGAATTCACATAATAAATTCAAGAGAATGTAGTGTATAGAGAGTTCTCATTGCCTTTAGGGAGAAGATTTTCTGCCTCTAAAAAAACACTCTGAACTGACCCAGATGTGCAAGTACAATACTCACTGACTACACAGAACAGGTTCTGGGGTCCTTTGGTCTTAGCCTCCCCATTTCTTTTCTAAACATCTTCAAAGGGCTGTCTTTCTGAAAAGAGAAGTTCACCCATCCTTATTTGCTGACAGACTGAACAGGAAGGGCACATGGAAGCTCTTTTTATTTTATTGTTTGATTTATTTAAAAAGCAAATGTAAAAGGTCTGAAATTTGTGACACTGGGATCCAGGACTCCTCAACACACAGCTCAGTTCTGTATCATGGCAAACTCAGAGGAGTAAATAGCTACAGCCATACACAATGATTATTTAAGTGAGTCACAGGGTAAAAGTGAATTTTTTTTCCATTTACACTCTAGTCTAACACAATAAAATTCCAACATGGTTTAATCCTGTCCAAAGTGTCCCTGTCACTTACAAAAAGATGAAATACAGACAGACCATGGAAGACACAGAATTTCTTGTTCATTGGAAGTGGCAGTATCTCCTATTTTGATTCAGACTACTGGAAAATCTGAAGGAAAAGGTGTAAATAAGTGGCTTCCTTAGTATTATTTATAGACTGACTGATTCAGACCTCTTAAACAACACTGTAAATATGCTGTAAGTCTATCAAGTAGATAAGAAAACTATGAATTTAGACAATTTCCCCAAAAGTGACAAAGTAAAATTCAGTAGCATCAGTCATTATTCCAACACACAATCTGTATCTTCAATCATTTTACAAATGGGAAGACAGGCACTTCTCCATCTTCCAAGATGAGGACAGAGGAAACCTGCTTCTAAATATACCTCAGAGACATTAAAAAAGAAATTATCACCATCTAACCATGTTATTTTTCTGATTCTCAGGAAATAAAACAAACATCCTAGCAATGGCAATTCTCAGAGATAAGTTTGTGGAAGTTCAAGCTTCATAGGAGAGTAAATCCCACTGATTTGCGAAGTTTCTAAATATTGGGACTTCTGAAATGGGACTTACATACCTAAATATGGAGTAAAGTGCATGTCCTTATCATCTATCCAACAGTTGTGAGACTACATCAGGAGTACTGTGTCTGGTTTGGGACTCCTCAGTAGAAGGATACTGACACACTGGAGCAAGTTCAGTGAGGGCCACTAAGCCAACAGGCCAGAGAACATGACATGTGAGGAGAGGCTGGGAAAACTGAGCCTGTTCAGTCTTAAGAAGAGAAGATTAAGGGAAGACCTTACTGCTGTCTACAGCTACCTCTACAATGCAGATAGAGCCAGACTCTTGCAAATGCACAGTCATAGGAAGGGAGGCAAGAGATGCAAGTTAGGAACATAGAAAATTCCGATTAGATATTAGAAAACTTGCTTTTCCATTAAACATTGGAACAGGTTGCCCAGAGAGGTTGTAGAATCTTCATCCTTGGAGATGTTCCAGATACAGCCCTGAGCAACCTGGTATAAGTAGACCTGCTTTGAGCAAGGGGTCAGACTGGATGACATCTGGAGGTCCCTTCTGCCAGCAATTGTTGTACGATTCTGTGATTCAGTGGGTGATGTTATTCACCCACTCACGTTGTCATTGTCTGAGAACCTGAGCATATTCCTGTGGATTTGAATCCTAACAGCCTGTAGAAGTATATTGATTGTAAGACTCCCACTTTCTTGCAAGAGCTCTCACTGCTTTAGTATTACATGGAAGTCAGGAAACACAACCTCTACTGTCTGTTTTACAATAAATTAAGCACTACTGTGTTCTGTCAAAGATCAGATATATAACCTTAGGAGACAACTTCACTTTCTGGCTCCTAAATGGACAAAAGTGCCCGTTCATAGGCCTTATAAAAGTCTATGCAAGTTCTACAAACCAATGGTCCCTCAAAACTCAAGATTTCTTGACCATCATTTAGAAGTTCTAAACTCTCCAGTGCCTTGCATGAGGATGCATGTTGGTTCTGGATTTTATTTACCACAATTTGCCTTCTTTGTCTAAGAGCTAGTATTATGGATAGTTCATACTGTTTAATTACTAGCAAGCCTCTTGGCACGTTTCTTTTTCATGCCAAAGAGCACTCTCACAGACAACATCTGAGAACAGTTTGGGAATAGCATAGGGTATAGGAGAAAGAACATTTAGTTATATGGATGTAAATTGTGCCATGACACATTCCCTAACGGCCCGTTTTAATTACATGCACAGATGCAAACAAGGATTCTAACCCTTAGGCTCTTAGCTCCTTTCCTGCATATAGCTTCTAGTCATCCAAATTACTTACCCATACAAAGAGAAGTAAACCATGACTGAATACCTTTTGAACTCTACCTATGGGTTTATCCATTCCTCTCCTTTAATCTGGAAAGCAGGACTTGGAAGAAACTAGTCAAACTCTCTGAGAATACTATACCAATGGAAAATGCCTTGGCAGACTGGTTATACCATACAAACACTAGAAAGGTTCCAGTGCAATGCCCACTACAGACAACAGAAAGACTCCGACTGACATTGCTAGACACTGAGTTAAGTTCCAAAAAAGTGAGAGAAGATACAAACTAACTAAATATATACATGGAATTCAAGAAATAAAATTCAGGAATAAAGAAAACAGTGATAATACTAGAAGCATGCAGCTAGCTAGGAAGCTTGTCAAAAGCACAGGAGTAGAAATTCCTCAACAAAACTTTAGTTGAGAGCCAAAGAATGTGGATTTATTTCACTAATGATGACAAGTTCAAGGCATCTACACAAAAATAAGATGAGTGCTGAAAGATGAATTGACACAGGCTATGCATTTCATCCAAGGAGTGCAGATACTGGTCTTACAGGAGGATAGAATCATTCAGAGCACAAAGTTATTACAGACAGAACAATGACTGCTGTAATAAAATGATGTACAACAGGTCAGAGGCATAAAAAAGCTGTTTCTTTCAGGGGGATACTTAAGGGCTTATTGTGTTTCAGAGCTGATAATAAAATTGTCTATATTGAGAAACAGCTCAGAATCCCCAAGCACAGTATTGCGATGTATTCTATCCGTTCCTTCACTGTGGAAAAGGGAAATGCTACAGATATATACAAGAAGTTCCCATTGCACAGGTTTATTTTCAACATGACTTAACACTCAGTGACATCTCCCTCACTGTATATAGATGGTGAACATCCTTCTGTATTTACAAACTGTATTAGTTAAGTTCACTAGGGGACTGATGTGTTTCCAATTGGAAGCATAGGAGATTCCACAAATTCAAGATAAAAGTAAGCACCATTAGGCACTAAATGTCCATTTATAAACTGCTGACTGGCCTCAGCATTCCATCTGGCCCTCCAAACCAGGGCCTGCTATGAGACATTTGTACACAGAGACATGAAAAATTAATGTTATGAAGAGAGTAGGAAAGAGTTCTACTTGTCAACAAGAGCTTTGGCCTTCATTTTGCAGATAAAAATGTAGCTATATCTGGAAATGTTCTTAATATTTAAACATACTTAAGTAGCTATAAGGAATTATAATTATTAAAGAACTCTGTAAACCAAAAATACCAGGAAGTAAACTGACTTAATGAAGGCCCAGTTCTTACAGGCAAGTTTCACTAGTTTAATGAAATGGGAACTTAAAAGGCAACTTTAGCACTATTACTTTTCTTTCAAGTGGTTTCTTTTGCTTTAGGTTCACGTCACTCTTAGCCCTAAATTAAACTGATTGCTCATGGAGGCAAGCTTTAGTACTACAAACTCCTAAAAAATTTCCAAATGGCCCCCAAAAAACCCCCCAAAACCCTACTTCTGCATCTTCCAGTTTGCTATAGGTTTATTTTTTTGCAGAACTTCTGCAGAGCATGACTTCATCTACCATTTCCACCCAATTCTGTCTCCCAGCAATGTCCACTTACAGGTATTCACTAAAGATTTTGATATTAAAACTTGCACTATATATGTTTAGAGATATCCAGGTTAAAAAGGCAATCTAAACGTAAGCAGGGATATTCAGCCAGTACCTTTCTTTTGGTATATTTGAATACTGTGCTACAAAAAAAAACCCCTAACTTGTCAGCTTGAAGAATATTCTAGTCCTTCACTAATTAGACTAGGGATAGATCAAGGATGAAAGACTTGCAATATTATGGTCACCAAGTCTATGATATCTTATATCATACCAGATCTGTAATGTTACTTTTCATTTCATATTTTTCATCTCATCCATATACTATGGAGGAATATAAGAAAGACTTCACAAATATACACAGAGAAAAGAAAAAAAAAAAAATCAATATTACACAGCCAGCCATCTCAATGAAGTAGGTCTATCTACCTAACTTATGGACCATTTGCGAGCTTGTCTAAATTACATCTCTTACCTCGAAATTTAACCCCAGAGAGGGAGAGTCACAAACTCAACAGGGCAAAGGAATATTATGCATAGGAGCGTATACATTAAAGGTGCTTAGTAGACAAGAAGTAAATCCAAGCCTAAGTTTACAATTATTTTTTCCCCTTCATAATAAAAGCCCATTTAGCTGAAAGAGCTATAACTTCCACTTTGTGGAAGTGTACTCCTGTAATTAGTAGTAGGCAAATATGATACTTAAGGGCAATTGGCAAGATAAAGAGGTTCAAGTGATGGGAATCAACTGAGAAGACATAAGTAGAATGAAATCCTCAGATGGAAGAGCTAGTCCTCCTGAGATAGACTGAACTATCTGATGGTCTGATTTTTTTTTTCTCTTTCCTTCCTATTAGTTGAATATAGTAGCCCATTCTGTTGTGTTGAGTGACAGCAAAGTTATTTTGGAATTTTAGACTAGTGTGATAAGAAGTACATGGAAAACAAGACCAGAAATATTCTCCTTCTCTATGAGAAGAACATACACATTAAACTGACCTGGACAAATGCCAGCTCAAAAGTATTTAGTAACCGCATAGTTACTGAGACACAAACAATCTTGAAATTAGTAAAAATTATAGCCTTAAATCTCATGTACTCTACTATCTTAAAAACGAAAAAAAAAAAAAACCAAAACAAAACAAAACAAATTTCTCTTTTTTTCTTTTGCTGCAAATGAAAGCTGGGGCTCTTAAATCATCCCGTGTTAAGCAATGGAGAGCTGAATATTTTTAAAAATCATGGAATTTTTGAAAAATTACAGGGAGAGAAACAAAATCTAGACATTTAACTAAATCCTAGGAGACACAGGTATGTATTATTTACCCTTTCTCAGGAATAAACCAATAAAATATAACATTAATGTTTTTCTTTGCAAGAACAAATACTTAGTGGAATAAGACTGGAAGAATACATAGATTTACTTACTGTGAAACTTCACTAATATGCTTTGCAACCAGGTTTTCAATCATTATTTGCTTATATGAAATGGAACCAGAAACAAATGTCAACTACTGATAGCAAAATTCAGTGCCCAACTCTGTTCCCTATTTTGTAAAGGAGGGTTCTTTCATACTTTTGAAGTTCATGCTAGATATTGAATGGATCATCTCTTCCCAGACTACTTTATGCCCATATTCCTATAATAGTAGGACAAAGAGTCTTTTGAAGAATCAAGTAAAACTATGAAAATTTCTTCCAGAGAAAAATATGCAACTGATAAGCAAATTGCTTCCAGGAGTGCTGCTACATTCACTGCTCATTTTTTCATTTGAACTTATCCATAATCATAGAATAACTCATTCCCCTTCCATACTTCTGTATCAGTGATAAAAAGAAAGAAAGAAAAAAACTAGAGTGCCAAAACTAGCAAAAAAAAGAAAGAAAGCTGATGTTGAATTTAGTCACAAAACAATCCTCAGGTATTACAGTGACAGTCACTATTAAAGGATTCTCTCTCAGATTTATTTTTTTTACCTTGTGCTTCTTTAATTGAATTCTTACCTATGTTCCAATTCTGGAGACATACACACCTGACCCTTAAAAATATTGTGTCTAGATAGTAAAATAATTTGAATAAATAACTTTGGTGCAGTGACAGAAACATCAGCGATATACACTGATCACTCACTGGATTAACTTCTTAAGAAGCTATTTGTAAAGTATGTTGAAATCTTTGGAGGAACTACTAGAGAAATACAAAGTATTATTATTAAAAGATGTTACAACAGATGTCCCCCAACAATTTGCCACAAAAACAAACACTTAAATTATTTTATGAAGTTCCTTTGGTGTTTCAAGAGTCTTTGAAGTATAGAATAACATTTTCTAAGAGCTGTGATTTATAGGCATACTGTTTTATTTGGATTTTTTTGTAAATCATGTGGGGTTTTCTGCTCTTGTAATGTGACAGCTTAACTCCTCTCTTATGTCAGAACAAACTGAAAAAAATCCATAAACAAAGGAAACTCTCTTAGGACTTGTAATTCACAAAGTATACATTGGCATAATGCATATCAGAAAAAACCTGTAGGTAATTTCACACTTGCTTTCTGTTGCA
This sequence comes from Haliaeetus albicilla, assembly GCF_947461875.1. NCBI lineage: Eukaryota > Metazoa > Chordata > Aves > Accipitriformes > Accipitridae > Haliaeetus > Haliaeetus albicilla. The sequence continues at coordinate 57,469,654 of NC_091485.1, forward strand.
AAGCCTGGTGACTGGAATTTTGTGACTTCATTGGAAGTAAGGCTCTTACACCTACTTTACACTAAGCTTACACTAAACAATGCAATGCTATTAGTCTAGATATCTCTAACTGAACATGATACATCTACAGTACACAAAGAATTGTCCTAGAAATCATCAGCCAGTCCTGCATTAGCCAGGGTATTTCCTGGACAATTAACTGAAATTTTCAGCGGTTTAGTAAGTGTGGGGAGCCAGTCCTCCTGACGCTTCTCAGTCCAAAAGCAGTAGGATAAGTTTTCTGAAACGAACACAGGTATCTCTGTAACATGCTGCACCATTCACTCGACATGGTTATAGCTCCTGAAACAAATTCATTCTTCTTGATCATTTCCCTTGTTTGCGAACCCTAATAAGCAATAACAGTCAGCACTAGAACTAGATGAGTTTTTTAGCAGCATAGAGTTTCTGATGCCAACACGAAAAATCATTTGTCTCATACAGGAAATAAAGAAAAAAATGCTTCGCAAAGGTCATCTCTTCTTAATTTTTTTAAGTAAATGCTTTGATTTTTTTTCAAGTTAAAATGGCTTTAACTGTTGAAAATCCCCGTGATTTTTTTTTTTCCCCCAAAAAATGCTGACCAATTCTTAGATTTAAACTTCTGTGTCAACTTAGGGTTAGGCTTATTGTTTCTCAAAATGATCATATTTTGTCCCCAAATATGACATTTATGCACAGAGCTCTATTTAACAAGTTCTGAGTTAAACAGATGCAGGGAATTATATAATAAATACACCATTTACTGGAATTACTAAGATCTGTGGTAAATCTAATGACTTTTCCATCCCCAGTTCCCCTAATTTGTAAAAGAGCAAAATACAGATGACTGAGCAAAAATTTGTTTTCATCAGTGAAGTAAAACAGCTCAGTCATATCTTTAAAGAATTACTTGAGCATATTCTTAACCTTTTTGTGAACACTCTTCACAGTGTTTTTCCTAAAATGTCTGAATATGGTACCATTTCTTGTCTTGAACAGGTCCCTGTATTGCTCCTGGAAGTGTGGAGCAGCAATTTGCACTGCAAAATTACCGGAGTGTTTTGCATTTGCATTCTTTTTGTCAAGCAAAAGTCCTGGGGCCTGACAAGTGATGATAAATCAAAACTTTGGTCTGCTGCTCTGTAAACCCAAGAAAGAGCACAAAACATTTAATGACTTACTGGTAAGTCAGTTGAGGTCACGATATTAATAACTGTCAGTAGCTAATTAAATGAAGAGGAATACAGAAAAGCCTGAAGATCTATATTTGCAGAAAGGTTCACATAGCTGTACAAACCTAATCTTATTTAGGCAGGCACCTACAAAACCAGCTAATTATTCAAAAGTTGGGAGGTTGTGAGAGGGAAAAATTCTCTAAGTGCATTTCATGCTCATGCAACTGTTCTGAATTCAGAATAGACTAATCTGGAAAAAATGTCTAGAAACCCAAATGGCTGGCTACACTCATGTGTGTTTGTCTCTGTGAAAGTTCATTGACGTTATGGAGGAATATAAGACGACTAGAACATGCTTAGATGCTATATTGTTCAGCATCTAGTGTAAGTTTTAAGGGTGCACCAATACAGGTTTAAGAAGAGTTGACTTAACTCTTTCAAGATGTATAAAGTACATTGGACAAAACTGTACACTGAGGGATCCTTCAAACCCTGGAAACTGAAACGCTGAAATGGTTTTGGTGATTTTATGAGTCATGATAAAACCATTCTTGTGTTTTATTTCTGTAATTCTAATTTTTTTTACAGATATTTAAAGAATATACATGGATGGAAAGCACTGCTAATAGAGATCATCCCCCGTGTCATTCTAAAATGTATTCTAAATTGTATTCTTTCCCTTTTGGGGGCTAGTTACGCTCTAAAATGCATTTTTCTAACAATTCTGTATGTCTTTTAAATGAGTCAAGTATATTTGCATGTTCCAATTTGATCTGTACATCTGGGATCTCTGTAATCAGTCATTTTCTTATTAGGCTGTGTGGAGAAATGGTAGTTTTGTTCATACAACTTTGCATTAAAAAGAATGCATATGTTTGCTTCATGAAGGGAATAAAAAGAGTCTAGGGATGTTGGAGTTAACTGCATGGGCTGGTTACTTGAGGTTTAACAATTCTTGCTATTCATGGCTGTGAGTGTTGCATGTAAGTGTTATATTCCCCGTTGTCTCCCAAGTCTTCGTACTTTTTGTAAGATTAATACTGCTCAAAGAATTATGTAAGACATGCAGCTGGTAATCAACAATCTACAATTAAAGCAGTTTTAAAATGTGCTGGATATTCTAATCCCTTTAATTCTTCATTTGCATAACAATTCGTCTTCATATTTTCCCTACGGAGCTTAAAACTGTAATCTAAGAAAAGAAGAGAGAGAGTTTCATTTCCTCATTAAAAGTTTCCATTCACTTTAATAGTAAATCTGAGCTTGGAACAATTTGTCTGAGTATTAGCTGGTGCATAGGGAGCAAGGAAACTGCCCAAATAACTCTCCAACAACTGCTGCTTCAAAATATGGTCTGGGCTAGAAGAATTTTTGCTATTTCCTACCCCTGAACACCAGCATCATATGCTACCAGTCTATTTCCAAAGACCCAACAGGAAAAGGAAAGACAGAAGGACCTGCATGTGAAGGAGAGACCAGGGCATATCAGAGACTTGAGCACTTTTTCTCACAATATCAGTTTGAGGACAAAAGGGAAGCAACAGAAATTTCAGCCAGCCTTCATCAGCAGGCTTCCTCCTCCAAATTGATAGACTTCATCCTGGGATGAATGGATGGGTGGGTGGATGGATTTTTTAACAGCAATCCATAGCAGAAAGATCAAAAAGCTAGCTAAGCTCTAACTCCACGGTAAGCCAAGATGAGAAGTGACAGCAGCTTGATTGAACTTACTCTGTTGTCTGACCTGAAATTCTGACAATGAGTTTGAATTGTAGGATAACGAGTTTTGGAACAATATACTCTTTTCCAGTGTCCCATATTATGTTCCAGAAGAACAATGGTTTTGCTTTTAAAAAAAAATAAAAATTTTTACCCATGTAATGGGAAAGATCATTGCATGTTTTACATCAGATTCATGTTTTGAATGCTATATCTGCCAATGTTTGCAGAGTCTGAAAAGACAGTCTGAAAAATGTGACTTTTCCCATTTGGGTATTAAGTCATTCACAGAACTCAGGAAAGAAATCCCTTGTAGCAAAATAATTGCATATTTTTAAATTTTCTTCTAAAACTAACAAGAAGAAATAGGAGGAAAAATTGTGTAACTGTTCCTTTAACCACTGTGCAAAAATGTCAAATGCTTTTTATTTAGCATGTGACATTTCCAGCTTTTTCCACTGTTAAACAAATTACCTAAGAAAAAAAGATTTCCTATGAGTAACATCTCATTAAAGTGAGATGTCCTTGAGAAGTTCTGCTGACTTTTATAAATGAGGAAAAAAAAAAAAAAAAAAAGAAAGAAAAAAGAACAAGCAAATTACCAGAGCTGAACATGATCCCAAGCCGGCAGAGCCAGACCCTAGCAGACCAGCAAGAGATTTGAGCTCTGAAAGTCAACACGTCAACAAGGACTCACAAAAATGCTCACGCAGAGCAGTCAGAGCGCACCATTGGAAATGGGTCTTACATCACTTGTGCAAGAGCCATATTAATTCGGCAGCATTTGCACTGAGGCTGGAACATTAGGAATGTCACTTTATTCCTTTGTTCCTTCAGTCTCTGCTCTAACATCACTGATGCCCCAACTACATTAATAAGTACAGTATTGTTTATGTAAGACAGTTTTTCTAAGAAGCGTTCCGATGTAAGTAGAGTAGCACTTTATACCATGAAGGGCTGTCGAAGGGCGCATTTTGTGTTCTTTTCATTTACTCCTATAAACACAAAAATTGGAGTCAGCTGTCATTTTAGTTGAAATTAGAAGGATGAATATCACTTTAATGTTGCAATTGAAACCAGATTACCTTTAAAGAAAGAAGCAGCAAGTTATGCCTTGAAGAGTTTGTAGAAGATTTATTGCAAATGCACAAACCAAAATCATTTAATGCAATGACAACTAAGATGCAGTATATATTGTTTTATTTTTTCATACAGCTAATTCTGGCAGATACTAATTATCCCACCCCAAACAAGCAAATGCATTTAATTATCGCTTTGTCTCTAAAGCTGATATTATATCCAGTAATATAACACAGTCTAAAAATATTTAAATATACTTCATTATTGTTGGGAATTATACATTTTTCTTCATCTTGTGTTTAAAAAATAATTTTACTCTTCTTACTGATTATTCTGAGATTTCCTTGCTTGTCTTGATTTTTCCCTCAAGAAAAGCCCAGCTTAGTAATGTTTTGTGACACCAGATGCACTTTTAAAATGAAAACACAGTAGAAAGCAAAGCTCATTGAAGTCAATGAAAACAAAATTAGACATAACAAATGCAGTTTGTTTCAGTTGCCTTTGGCTAAGATGCTGCCTCCTCTGCACGTAGCTACATCATCGAGAAAATATTTGCGAGTAAAATCTGGTAATAATAGCAGAGTACGCACCAATACTAGCTGCAATGAGGCAATCTTTTCAAAACGCTTATCTTCAGGCTGTCAGCGGGGCCATGCCTGCAGCAGCGTCTCGTTATTTGCCTTTGTAAAGGCTCTCTAGCCAGCTAAGCTGAAGAGTTGTCACACGTACCTACTGCAATGACCCCAAACAATCCTACTCTCACCATGTAACTTGTCTTTCTCGCAGTAACTTCCAGCGGTGTAGCATTGCGTACTTAGCAGGTATGGCCGTTTCTCTCGGTGGCCATATGAGAGCATGCCGGTGCCGTAGAAGAGCTCTGGCGAAGTATGGCAGTGGGGCTGCTGCCTGCTGCAGGGACAGGGCTTCTCTTGCTCTGCGCTACCTGAATCCCTGCTGCTGACTCAGGGGTATGCAGTGCAGGGGTCCTGAGCCACCGGCCTGCAGTGCTCCCTGGAGGTGGTCTCTTCAGGGTTTCTGGGGTATTTCAGAGAACCATCTGTGCAAGAGAGATGAAATAAACACAATACTCAGTGGTATACAAAACTCTCAATGATTTTATGGCCAGTTTGCAGGAAAGAGTCTGCTCACTTCCCAAATTGTAGGAGCATGCTATAATTCTGGTGAGTATCAGGAGCTGGGGATCTTTGTTTCCTCTCTCTGATGACCTAGGACAAGCTTTTAGCCTTTAGTACAAAGGGTCTGCTGGACACCTGCCTCCTCTCCTACTCCATCTTCACCAGTTACAGAGTCAGGTTGCATTTCCCATTGCTATCCTATGAAACTTGTCCCCTGTATTCCCGACAGCATCACTGGGACAAAACCCCTCTCTGACTCTTCTAATGCATGTCTTCAGTGCTCTGAGACTCTCACCTGCCAGTAACTAATGGAAAGCTATTACTTCAGAGTCCAACCTGTCTCTCATTTGTCCCAGCCACCCTTCCAGCAGAGCTAGGAAGCATTTCCCTTGTCAATCTATAATAATAAAAAGGGGGAAGGAATGGACATGTCTGTACTTTCTAATGGGGAGATGGGTTAAGGGCTCTGTTGTGACTTAGTCCAGTTCCTTGAGACAATGAAGCTAGCCAGTGTATCTACAGACATCTATTTGCTTGGTGTGAGACATGGACAAAAATGTGCAGGAAATACACCTTCCATCTTTCAAAATGTTTCCTCCTGTGCTGAAAAGAGGGATTAGCAACGTCCTTTGATTTTACGTCTTGGTGCTATTCATCAGCTGATTGTTTCTGGAAACATCACTTCCTATGAACTGTACGGCTGTAAGGATTTCCAAATTTGACCATTATCCTCTCACCCAGGTCATATCTAAGCTTGTCTCTGAAGTAGACAGTGTATTTGGAACATCCATTTTATCCTGACCTCTAAGAATCCTGATTGTGATTCTGAATCTTACCATTGAAGTGTGCCCTCCTTCTCTTGATGGTTGCAAGGGCCTCTCACTTGCTTAGAACCAGGTTGTCTGCCTCTTCTCTCATAGTTACTGGCCTCCTGCTCCCCATCTCTTTGGCTTTTCCACACCACCATAGCAAATTTCCATAGCTCTGGAAAAGCTCTTGTTTTTCTGTGACTTTGTTAACAATCTTCTTGGCCAGCTGCTCTGAGACTCCTGATCTCCCTGGGTTCTGGCTTTTGACTGTTTCTCTCTCTGGCATGGGATGGGAGGAATGACATTCTCTCCTCAGCTTTATATAAGATTTTGAAAGGGAAAATATGAAAGAAGTATCCTTAAACAAAGGTTTTTTCATTGTCTGAAGCCAGACTTTTTTTTCCCCCTGTTGACTTTCTTATGTCCTTGACATTGAAAAAGAGAGGAAAGAAAGGGATTTTTTAACTTTCCTCTGGCTCTTTTCTATTTCCTTAAGTACATTTATACATGCCTGTGCAAGCAAGAAGGAAACAAACCTGATCAGTGTGAAATAAAACTTCACCTTTCTTGTTATCTAGTGGTGCATCATTGCATACTATAGTTATTGTCAGCTGCTTACAGCAGCCAAATCCCCCTGCTCTGGCCTAAGTTGAGAGGACAAGTTTATCTATCTAGTATATATAATATGTGTCCCCTCTGGACTCACCCTGAGTTACTAGTATGAACAAACTGCAGGTTTTGGCAAAAGTCAGGAGGGAAGAAAGTGAGGAAAAAGCTCATCTTCAGCTTTCTATAGACAGCTCTCAGTGTCAGGCTGCCAAGAATAAACTCAGCACTTTAAAGAGAAAGGCAATCTTTTTCCTTTTACCTCTGTGTTGGGGTTTTGACTTTTGAAATGGAATTGAGATTAAGTAAATGAGGATGTAAAATTATATAAAAGCTGTTTCATTCATCCATCATTTACCATGCATGTAATCTTTTTTTTTTTTAAATTAAAAAAAAAGTATAGTAGTCTCATTTCCTTATAGACTAGAATAGAATAGAATAGAATAGAATAGAATAGACTATTTCAGTTGGAAGGGACCTACAACAATCATCTAGTCCAACTGTCCATGTTTTTTGAAACATAATCAAATCTATTTACTGTTCTGATCATTTTTTCAATTAAAGAATACACATCAGGGAACAACTCAGTCACAGTCTCCATGAAATAGGTATTATCAGTGTAGGTTATATAGGAAAAAAACAACTCCCATCCAGAGGAGGATATACGCCTGCATCCAGAGGTAGAAATAAAAAAATATTTCAACTGTGCAATACCGCCCAATGAAAATTTCGTAGTGCTTTCTGTAGGACTCTCAAAAAATAATTCACAGAGAGTATTGAAGAAATATCCTCATGTGAAATAACGTTTCCTTTCAGGATTGCATTCTTTCTTTAGAAAGAAAAGGACACAGTTTAGTGTAGATGGGGTGCTTAGGGACACAGTTTAATGGTGAACTTGGCAGTGTTAGGTTTACAGTTGGACTCTTATGGTCTTAAAGGTCTTTTCCAACCTAAATGATTCTATGATTCTACGATTTATGTTTTCTCATAGCTGTGTATTGTCAGGTATTTATCATCACTGTTTTGTAGAAGTGTTTGCATACCCAATTTTACATTGTTCATCTAAGAAAGGCAATATCATTTAGAAACAAGGCTTATCATCTAACGTATTAAGACTTGATTCATTTAGGCGAAGTGCAGAGATACACTTGTAAATGTGGATTGTGAGGAGTGGATGTTTTGTTTGTTAGTTTGATGTTTCAGCTGTGCTGGTAAGTTTGGAAATCAACAGTTTAGACATCAGAAAGCCACAGTTTATGAAAGATATTTTTTTCTTCCGATGTGAAGTATTTCACATTTCACAAAGAATGACGTAGCTTCATCTGTCGCCTAAAGTTGCGGTAGAGGGTCCTTCTCCCCACCCCGCAGCGATGCTGCTGCATGAGCTGCAGCACTGTTTTCTTCCATTGCCTGGCAAGTGGAGGTATGCGAAAAGCGTAAGAGCCACGACCTTTTCACATCACGCATGCGAAGCAAACACCGGGACGGTAAGGGAATAAAAGGCCTCCGTAACTCCATCATACCCACCGACAGCGGGATTGCCTGGCGTACGGCGGCCAGGCTCCCGCGGTGGCAGGGGGCACCGGGGCGGCCGGGATAGCGGGGTTGGCAGGGGACACCGGGGCGGCCGGGATAGCGGGGTTGGCAGGGGGCACCGGGGCGGCCGGAGCCCCCCGTGGCAGCCGGGGCAGCGCCCTCCACCGCGGCCTCGGGGCGGCACTCGCGCTCCGCCGCGGGCAGCGAGAGCTCTCCCCAGATGTGCAGCTGGTTTATTCCCTGCCCTGCAGGGCCAGCTCCCATCAGAAGCGAATCCTGCCTTCCAATCTGCACGTTGCTCAGAAGTATCCCTAGAAAACTAACGGAAAACAGAAGAGCTGCGCTGTGGCTGTGCAGTCACGCTTCGGCTTGGCTCTGGCCGAGGTGGAAGTGCCAAGAGAGCGGCTTCCCATAGTAACTCGGCATTTCTAATTCTGCGTGAGAATATTAAAACAAACATACGCACACGGACACACATCACTGTTCTGATTTTGTTCGGAGATAAACCTGAAGGGTCAGGCTCCTTTTTATTAAAAATGCTCTTACTCTAATCCCCAGCAAAATAAAATGTGTAACACATGAATATGCATTTTGGCTTCTTGGACAGTTCCTTGGATAAAATTCCTTAGGCAAGGTTTCTTGCATATTTTTTGTCTTTTTTTTTTTAATAAAAATGCTATTCAGGCAATAAATCAAAATCTGTTAAGATTTCTTTGAGAACTTTTCTAGGCTTAGTGGATCTGACTTTTCCTTCGTAGTTCTGCATCAGAGTGGGTTTGGAAATGAGACGCTGTTTGGTTACTAAAAACTATGACAGCAAAATCTCTCATCTTTATTCAACCTGCACACCATTTTTCTTCAATCACATAGTACCTGATTAGCCAGGTAATGTTTAATATGAGGGAAGTAGAAACTGTCCTTTATTTTGTGCATAAACTCAATCCAAATTAGGAGAAGAATCTAAAGTCTAAATCACATTTGGCATATGTAGCTGCTGTCTTTACAGTATCTTTTATGATGTGAAAAACAAGGAAAAAAGTGCTCTGTACTCGTTATCACTTGCATATGAAGAGCCCCTTCTGATCTGAATTTAGGCAGAGTGAAGTACTTTAAATTCTTTATTAATAGGTAAATTTTCATTAAAAAATCAAACACTCTCGCTGCCTCCAGAGGATGCCTTGTACCCACAAATCTTCATTTGATTACTTTCAAAGGAAGCAGTGGTCAATTTTGATCAACTGCCTTATTTTCAAAAAGTGTTTATTTTGGTTCTTGTTCCTTTGAGAAGATCTTTTGAAGATTTGTGTGATGTGGGTTCTTTGTGAAATCTAATCTGTTAATCTTCTTCTGATGCAAACCTGTTAAGCTGTTAGCAAGAAGTCATACATGAACATAACAGTTGTTAGATAATAATGTTCTATTAGACCCTGCGGAACAGTGACAGACTGTTTAGCGATTACAGATGGGATGAAGACAATAAAGTAATTGACTCCTCTTGACTAAGCCTGAAAGACTAGTAGGAGTCTTCCTCCACTGTGCTGATAGTCCTGATTTATTCCTGTGGAAGATAACAGCAAATCAGCACAGTGGGGCTGGAGGGCCGCTGATGCAGAAAAGTGTATGATGAAAGGGTATTTAGAAAAGCAGGTCAGTTAACTGGAAATGAACAGGACAGGACTATACCTAATAACACTGTGTTTCAAGAGCAACTCGGAGCTGGCATCAGAGCCCAAAGTCTGTATGGCGTGGACACAAGCCACAGACCAGAAGCTTTGGGCAACCTTGGTGATATTCCAGGAAAAGGAAGGTTGGCAAGCTTTGTTCCTCAGCAAGCACCCACAAGTGCATGAATCACAACATGCAGAAGACAGTTTATTGCTGCATCTTCCATCTATGCATGAATAAAATCATGTGACAGGTAGATAAGAGGAGGAGCCCTGTCCAAAATGTCCCTCACTAGGAGGTAACAACAACCGAGTTGACTAGTCATATATGCTAACATGCACAGTGTCTGATGGTGCACCTGAGTGCCTGATGGTATTATCTTGCCCCCTTGCCCAATGTACACTGTTGGCAAAATCTAAGTTTACTGTTATGAGGACCATAAATATCAGCACAGCATAGTTCCTGCTCCGTAATACCCAGTTTATGAAGCTTTCCACCGAAAATTTAGGCAAGGCAGTAGAACATTTTCTCCTTTTGTGCAATAGAAAAACAGCGGAGCTATTAATGGGTAGATGATAATATCTTATTAAAAGATAATATGTTTCTAATTAAGAGCCTTGTATGGTAGATGGATACAGCAGTATTTTTCACAGGGCTTGAGATTAAGGAAGAAGAAATCCCAGGCAATCAGAAACACTGAGTGTTTTTTATTCCTACCTAAGCAGAGGTGGCTGTGCATAAGGAACACACTGTATGGAAATCTGCTTGCTCAAAATGGAAAATAATAGTAAAATACTAAACTTTTCAAACAACTCTTTCAGCAATGGAATACTATTGCATTAATACAAAACCAGCAGGCAACATACTACCTTTGAAACAAAAGAGTGATAATTAAACAAAGTTATGGTAGAAATTAAGATCAGAGGAACTGAGGCACAGCCAGATGAAGGGGTGTTCAGAAAATCCTAGGAGGTGATGTGCTCAAAGCAGTCCCCTTCTCCATCTCTCTGAAGGAAATAGAGGAGATTGTTGCAGCAAGGACAGTTATTAAAAAAGAATCATTTTCCACATTTCTTGGAGGCGGTATTTGACATTTTTGTAACAGAAGGGCCTCCAGCACAGCTCTTTGCTGCTGCACCATCTGCATCTTGCCCCTCTCCAGTCACATGCTCCACTGAAGTCCCTGGACAGTCAGTGGCCTTCTGCAGGGATGGAGCTGAAGCTTCTGTTCCCTTTTCAGTTTTCTTTGAAGACTTGTCAGCCTCTCTCTGGGTGACAGTTCCCTTCTTCATATGGGCTGTAGTTCTGCAATTGCTAAGGGAAAAGATAAAAAGCCCAAGAACGTGTTGGGCTGCTCTTAGTTTTCATGCTAACAAGGATAAAAATGTTTCTGCTCAGAGTTTTGGAATGCTGTTGCCCTCCTTCTTCTCCTCTGGGGTGGCTTTTCTTTCAAGGGTCTTGTCCAGAAAGGCCTGGACAAACTAGAAAGAAATGAAGTGCTGCTATTCACTTGGCAACATTTAGTACAGGCATGGAGGGTAAACAACAGTCAGTCGAGCCCTCTGAGCATTGCTTTGACTTCCAATTTACACAACAAAGCAAAACATCTTCTTTGGCTTCTCTTCAGTTTTATGATACAAAGAAATCTGCATAAAGTTTAATGCAAATTTTAGCATTTGCATTGCAGAACTCTGTTCAACAAAATACTCCATATGTCCTCAAAGCTTTATACAATTTGAGCCATCTCTGTGGCTTGATTTAAATATTTACCTCTTGAAGGTTCAGCTTTATTTAACATTAAATTTATTAATGCATCTTTGAGCTAATACATCTTTCCTATTGTTTTAGTTACATTCTTGGTATCTTCCACTATTATAAACAGTTTTGTTGTGCAACGCCTGAGTATTTCCACTTGCTTTGTGCAGAGAGCCTCAATTAAAGGACAGCATGGGGTAGGAGGATTTTATGAGCAGACAGCAAGTCAGGGAAAATGCATGAAGGCAACAAACATGAGCCATGACTGAAGATTTCATGCAGAAACTGAAGATTTTGAAAATTTTAAATTCTTCAGACTTGGCAGCTGCTTGACTATGTGGCATTAATTCTAAAGCAGGATCTCAGCTTTGCTAAGTATTATAGCAGGCAGCTGATATGCAGAAGAGGGTAATCTTGGTGTCTCCTGTGCAGAAGTGAACAGAACGAAGGATTCCGTCCGCAGCAATTCCAGAGCGGCTGAACTCCTCCTTTACAGTGTGCACAGCACTGGTGCCTGAGCAGCAGTCTGCTCAAATGTACCTGGTTGCTTTGGTAAGTCTCATCCTCTCCAGATCTCATGGAGGAGAGAGGTGGAGATTCAGTGATGAAAAGTACTGTCTACGACATTTTGATGACCATCCACTTCCTCTTCACAGACATGCAAGGACGCACTCCATTTTATCGTTGTGTGGGCAGACAGCAGCGTGACCAGAGGTCTTGCTTTGGCTTTTTCTCCTGAAGGTATTTCTGCCAGTGATCCTTTCATTTGTTTTAGCACTGGGGACAATTTTGTCTCTGCCCTCTCTCCTTGCAAGTGCATGACAAGAAAGTGTCATGTAGATATGGGCATTCTCTGACAGTTCTCCAGCTAGAGTTGAACATGAGTCTCTCCCTCAAAGGCACTAAGCACAGGATCTCTGAAGAGTTCCCAACAGAAGTAGCAGAAGCCAAGAGAATGGCTGCACCACTCGTTGTGTGATGTTACTATTTCTTAGCATCAAGAAGAGAAACTCCTGGCGTTTAACTAGTTTTTAATCCGAATGATGACATCTAGTCAAAGTGATCCACACACAGAGGTCAAGCAAGCAATTGGAAAAGTGCTAGAGAACAATGCTTGGGATGCAGCCACATCAATCTTTAGGCCCCAGTTTTTTGCAAAATCTCACCCACAGAGCTGAGGAAGAAAGCCAGTCGTGAAAATCTTCTTGATGGGAAAACCACTTTCCCTCATGCGATTCCCTCTAACGACACACCTCTCTCTAACTGCTTTCTAATGTAGACTGTTAAATAAAATGCCAGCTCTGTGCAATCCTTGCTGAACACTGTGGCCTCAGTGCTCACCCAAGTGACTTATCCTGGAGAAGAGGATTAACACTGCAATACCCACAGCTGTGGCAAGTTACGGTAATTCCTACTTGTTGAGCCAGCAAAACCTGCAGTGTCAGCTCATCTGTTCAAGTGACTGCTCACGGGCTGCAGAAGCACTGATTTGGACTGGCTCTGCTGTTGCATGTGCCTCAAGTATGGCATGTTCAGCCAAGGCCCCCTGAAAAACCCAGGCTTATGGGTTAAATGGATTTGAATTGACTCTTACCTAAGAGACAGAAGGGTAACATCAGAGATCCTGTAACACAGGAGCATTTGAGAACACCAATTTTTGTGAAGTGAAGCATCTGTTTCTATTCTAGGTCTCCACTACTGTCTGCAAAAAATATTACTGGCTACCACTTGACACAAAGTATGAGAAAATGAAATGGAACCACTAAATGAGTTCCTTATTAAAAGCACTTTAGGTTTTTTTTAATTTTAAATACTGCTGTTCCATTTCCAATCAGAGATTGCAACTCATTGGTTTCTGCAGCACTCTTGCCAAATGCATCATTTTAGACAGTAAATTACCTGGAAATATTTGCACACAACCTCTGATACAATTTCAAGGAAGCAAAGAACCAAAATAAATGCTAAGCTGCCAACAAATCCAACACAGTTCATTTCTTTTACTGCCTTCTTATAAAGGTAGCTTTATGTTTTTTTTCAGATTGTCTTGTCCAAAGTTCTAATCTGTTCAGGATCTTTTTATTACTTCTCTAACCTGAATGTTGTTAGCAATTCCCTCAGCTTGGCACTATTTCTTATGCCAAACATCTGAGGGTATGGAGACTTTTTAAACTAAAACTGCAGTTCTGCTAAATTTCTTTGAAATATGACAAACATTCTGCCATGATTCTCTCTGTAGCATCACAGCATTAGCTCAACCTGCCTTTTTTCTCCTGCTACCGCCTTTTTGATATATATTTCTGTTTCTTTGATCCTGAGCAAGAGACCACGCACCTTAGGACCAGTTCTGAAAGCTCTCCCAGGCTGGCACAACACCACAAGCCAGAGGTTTATAAATCACTTTTCATCTGATGGGCACTAATTTTTCTAAATAGACTGCCTTCAGCATTTCCCACAAGCACTCAGCAAACTTGAAAAATAGTTTTTAGGAATATTGCAAACCAAATACATACACAAAGAAGAATTTTGCATATGAAATTGGGACCTCAGCACTATCAGTTCTACCAGTCTACTTCAACCTGCACTGTTGTGGGCAAAGCAGTCTAGATTCGGGGAATTTTGCTGGAGTGCCAACAAACACAAAACTCTGCTTACCAACTTTGGTATTGAGAAAAAGAACACACATATTTAAAAAAAAAACAAAACCAACTTCACATAAACCCCTATCCTCCTCCATCTTCAGTCTCTATTTTCCTTCTTTCTGCCATGGATTACACTAAATCCATCAAAACCCATCCAGTGAGATGGTGAGCCACAGCCCTTCAGGCATGCCCCTGCCCTGGCATCGGTTACCCACAGCTGCAGTCCCTCAGAGGGATACCTGCACTAGCGTGCGTCACCCACAGGCCCATCAAGGTGTCTATACCCACTTCAACATGGACCGTCTCCTGCTCCAAGTGTGCATCTCCAGACCCCAGCAGTTGCCGATGTCCTTCTAAAATATTTTTGAGCAGCAGCACTGGGCACGTCTGGGTTCAGCTGACATTTTGATCAGGCATGGGTTTTCCTGCTGTTGACAACACTTGTTTCAGAGCCAGCTGGAAGCAGCTGTGACCATCACAGAGTTGTCCATGGTCTCCCCATGCTGGTCACCACTGCCTCCCCCTGTGACTTAAAATCATAACTTATGCACGCTTATACCTATATGCCAAATATAAATTTGGAAAAAAATAGTGTGTGCTGAAAAATAAAATGGCCACATTTGACAAGGTATTGTGAAAATAGCACTGAATTTCTAATACCTCAGATATTTATGTTGTACTCTTATGTTTCACACTATCAAATATTTCTCATCAAAAGAATCCTCTGAACTTGTAATTTGTATATAAAGTAGATGTTTAAGTTTAGTTCTTTTATTTAGAAAGTAGTTTTGCCAATTGACAGATACCAATCGTACCTCAATTCTGGTTAGCAATTTGTAATCATCTTCCTTTGACTCATTTACTGAAATAAAAACCTCATGGTAGAAATAATATTTTCTCCTTTTTTCTCAAAAAAAAGAGCAAAAATTAAAGGCCTGGCATTTACTTTAAAAAGCTAAGTCAAAATTATGAAGCTTACAGTCTTCTAAATAGCAATTTGCATAACTGGCATTGAACTGGCATTGAAAATGCAAGACATTGGGTCCAAGCCAATGGCTTCCCATGCTGTTGAGAAGTTGGTATTTGCACACGTGCTTTCTATCTCTCCCATGATCCAGAGATACCAGGATTGGTTAAAATAATACTCTTGGAAGAAATGAGGGCATTTTCAGAAGCTTGAGGGCTTATTAAGCTTATACTAGATTTTCAGTTGTTGCTGTCCCCCACTGATTAAAAACTGCCTTTGCAGTTATACTTTTTCATGAAGACCAGAAAAAGGATTTATTCCCCCAGAAGGCAACAGGTTATCTAAACACACTGAATGGAAAGAGGTAAAGAATATCTCATCTACAAGGCCAGCTTTTAAAAATTAAATAGTATTTTTGTGTTCCCATTTACAAGGAAAATATTGCCCAGATTCATCCATGTGTCAGATCTTCAACTACTTATCTAAAGATGTCATATGCTATCCCATATGGCACATAGTTTGAACAACTGTACAGATAACAGCTGGTCATAGCCTGTGAGATGGCCTCCCTTCCTCTTAAGATCTCAGTGTCCTGTGCAACTGCCATTTTTTAGTTCAATATATGTACAATATCACGTCTGTCTTTATTTCTGCCACTATTAAACAGTTATTAAAGATGTGAGTACAACACACATTTTAGGCATACTTTGCTTTGAAGGTCTGAAGCTGAATAGTATCTGTCTACCCATGGATAGACTTCACTGACAAATAGCATTTGTGAGCCTGTGCCTCTGATCACATCTGATCTTAACTTCTGAAAAGTTTAAGGGTAGGATTCTTGCTAGCTTAAGATTATACTGTTCTTCAGCTTGGGCAGAAAATTTTTGGAATGTGTTTGGTTTTGTCTTTATCTGCATCTGACTGAATACCGATATGAATTTTCTCAAAAAAATGGGATGACATTTTAGACACCAGCCAAGTCTGTATTTTTACAGATTTGTGCCTGCTCAAACTCATGGTGGTTGACTGAAGTCTCTATGGGCCTTCTGGGAGCTCACAAGCAAGATGAACATAGCGGTGTCCAATAGCTTCATCTCAGCAAATTCTACAGATTCAGCTTCAAGATCTAACGAAGCTCCTGCACCTAGAAGTCTGTCTCAGCTCCACTCTGAAGATTAATGCAACATAGCAGTATGTTACACAGTGGAATGCTTGTTTCTGGGCTGCCGTAATTTATAAACTCCTAAACACAGATACATTTCCATCTCTTTCAATGTAGATGAATATGCATGGCTCTCAACAAGCATAGCTGAGGAGAAAGGCTGGTGATGATGACCCCTGGCAGTCTGTGGAGAAGACGGGTGGGAGCTCTAAAGTGTCTGGCTGCCAGCAGTTGAGTTAAGGAAGTGTCGTGGTTTAACCCCAGCCAGCAACTAAGCACCACGCAGCCGCTCACTCACTCCCCCCCATCCAGTGGGATGGGGGAGAAAATCAGGAAAAGAAGTAAAACTCCTGGGTTGAGATAAGAACGATTTAATAGAACAGAAAAGAAGAGACTAATAATGATAATGATAACACTAATAAAATGACAACAGTAGTAATAAAAGGATTGAAATGTACAAATGATGCGCAGGGCAATTGCTCACCACCCGCCGACCGACACCCAGCCAGTCCCCGAGCGGCGAAAAAAAAACCCTGCCCCCCCCTTCCCAGTTCCTAAACTAGATGGGGCGTCCCATGGTATGGAATACACTGTTGGCCAGTTTGGGTCAGGTGCCCTGGCTGGGCATGAGAAGCTGAAAAATCCTTGACTGTAGTCTAAACACTACTGAGCAACAACTGAAAACATCAGTGTTATCAACATTCTTCACATACTGAACTCAAAACATAGCACTGTACCAGCTACTAGGAAGACAGTTAACTACATCCCAGCTGAAACCAGGACAGAAGGCTTGTGAGTCAGTCCTCAGCAGTACCACCTCAACTGTACAGGCACATTTATACAAGAATTAAAAATTAGTTACTGGCTGTGCACTGCCCTTCTTTCTGGCCATATGCACATCTAGTCCTTCAGAACAATAAATACATGCAGAGGTATCATGTATTGCTTTCAGGTAGCTATGCTCCCTTACAAACGGCTTAGCTCATACTTAGCTGGGTTTCTATGTCCAACGGATGGAAAAAGTGTTGTTAATAGGCTAGGCCAGGCTAAGCCAAGCTCTAACAAGTTAAGATTGTATATGTACTGAGGTGGATTTTCTATTAAGATTCACTTGGACATGTATTCTTCATTTCCTACAGAAGCATCTGTATAATTTTGAGAGTTTTAAAACTACAATTTACTGATCCAGGTGTATTTGCATAGCAGATGCCTTGTGGAAAATGTGTGGGTGTCATGTTCAAAACAGTTTGGTCCTGTGTGAGATCTTTCATCAATAAAACTTTCAGTGCAACTCTTTTCTTCAGTGAATATTTAGAAAAAGCATTTTTACAAACAATAGACGATAGCAAAAATCAGCATAAGAGGACTTTAGGATTAGTGCGACAGAAGGGAACTAGAATAGCACATAACCAACAGAGCAAAGGACACGTGCTTAGCATTGACTATAACTTGTAAGTGAGAAAGAAATTAATTAAAACTAACACCACCACAGTAAAATTTAGACTCTCACTTATACAGGTTTCTCCAGATATTTCAATCTGCCTAATCAACCCACCCTTGCCGAGTTCCCAAGAAGGCACAAAGTACACACCGTACTGTGTACACAAAAGACCTCGTTGCTGTTGATCAGCCTCAGGACTGCTGCACTCTGGACCATGATCTACTCTCAAAACCTTTAAATTATTTATAAAGGACAGAAGTGGCATAAAATTTTCTACAGGAAAGGAAAGTGACTTCTGCTTGGCAAATGTAGCATTCAAAATGGGCTAAGCTGGTGGACAATTTTGCCACTGGAATAATTAGGCAGCTGAAAACAGGCTGAAGGAAGGCACTCCCACCAGAAACTTGATGTGCAGAGAATGAATCGCTTGCTCTTTTTAAGACTAACTCAGATGATGGAAGAAAACACACATTTTAGGAATTATGTTCTATAACCTGTTATATTCCACAGAAGAAATTCTGCTTAGGAATCAAAATTGTCCTGTTCTAGGTTTCAAGTCTTACTCCGGATCTTAAGAAATATATGCTGGGTTTCAGGACTGGTCTTAAATAATGCCTTTGTCATGGTTTAACACGTGGTGATACAATAGGCCATGCTGAAACACACACCACATCTTCATTGTTAACAAAGGGTCCACCAGCCTTAAATGACCTGTATTTGCTCAAGAAGCATTCATCTATATATCTGTTAATTAGCCATTTTATTAGGGAAAAGGTAATTTGGGTTTATGATAAGGTTATTATTTGTGGCAGGAAGTTCTGTTGTACAGCCGAGTTCTCCATCCCCTCTGTGTATTCAGCACAGTGATGCTAGCATTCTGCTTAAAAACACACCAATGTTCTTCAGTGCCAGTATGGTGAAAGATCTCTTTTCTAAGAAATGGATTTGGAGGCTTCCCATATAATACATCTGCCCTTTCTTCTTACATCACACCTCAAAAAATTAAGTTGACCAGAGAAATCATAAGAATTAATATATTTCTCCAGAACGCACGTGCTACCTACTTTCTCTCTCTGAATAACATCTGGATTTTCTTCAGAGTGGCTGGCTGTGTAACTCAAAAATACATGCCAAAACATCTGCAAGTCAGCTACATACTGCAAAGCATCTGCAGCTTAGAGCTCACGGGAATTCCTTGAATTATGGTATAGGGAGGACCAGGGAGCAGGAGGGAAGGGGAAGAAAGACCAGGCAAAACCCCCAAATCCTTGTGCTGCACTGTTTGCATGAAAGAAAAATAATAACAAAATGAGAGTAAGGATGAAGAATGATTGCCTCATTCAACTAATCATCATTGCAGAACTGCAGCTCATTTATGATCAGAAGAAATACAATTTTGGTCATCTCAGTACAGATTTTTAAAATACTATTATTCAGCATTCATGCATCATTTTCATAACTGCATACAAAATACACACTGAAAATGTTTCTTCCACATTCATCCTTATTGTTGCAAATCTATGAACTATCACCTTGTCATAAACTGGAAATTTCTTCATGGTTTTAGTTCAAAGTCAAATATACCGTTAGGTGTTAAGAACCTTGTACCTTCCCTGCCAAAGACACCCACTGTATTTATCAATTGTCCCAACAGAATCGATCAAAGGCACTGATTTTGAACAATCCCACTGAACTGGCATTGAACTGATTTGAATTTACAAATTCATGATGGGTGCATGATGAAGGGGGGGAAAAAAGGCAGAAAAACTGTTATCATCTAAACTGTCTTAGTAAAGCAACAGACACTATATGCTTTCATATAAAAACCTAAAAAGAGGCTGTAACAAGTCAAATCAATAGTTCAATATTCTGCCTCCAGCAGTGGCAATTGGCAATACTGTGTAAGGTGAGCCCGTGAGCCATTATCTGCAGTCCATTCATCTCATACTCCCTCAGCATCTGCAATCATTGGATCAGGGATGGACATTATACTTGCCTATATACTTACCTATTCCTGTTTTAGATTATGGATGTGAGAGGATACATACTTGCCTATTCCTCTCATCGTCTGTTTAAAGACTTCTAGCCCATGAATTTCTCTTTAACTCTCTAGAGAGAAAATACCTGATCACAAAATAAATTACTAGGATCAGCCTTAGAGTTTGAATCCACATGCCCTAGCCAAGAGAATAAGCAGACTAGAAGACATTTGTGGTAGAAGGGCTCTTCACTGCTCCTGCTGAAGACAGGCCACAGCATAACAAGAAACACGAGGCCAAAAGAGGAGTACCAAACTGACAGAGAAATCGTGTGGCTGCACTCCACATCCTGAGATTTTTTTGTGTTATGTATCACTAGACAGCAACTAAATAAAAGACTAAAACAATTCCAGAGCAAAGATCAGGAGCTCCCCGGCAGTTGAGGGCCTTAGCTTCTGTAGATGGCAACCCATACCTCCAAGTCCACCCAGAAGGAGAAAGCAAACATAACCTCTCACCAAAGTTTCTGATAAAAAGAAGACTTCAGGGGAAAAAAAACCTCCACAAGTCTTGTCTTTCCCATAAAGCCCCCTTAAAGTCTGACAGGGAAGCTAAGGCATAGCTGCAAGCCAAGATATATTCTCTATCTGCCACTGTTTGCTCTCTTGAGCTAAATTTCTGTTTTGAAAAGTGACTGGCAAAAAAAGAAACAGCCTCATTTTCAGTGTTTATTCATTTGTGGTCTATGAACTATTAGTTAGTTTCATTGGTATTGCCCAATTAAAATCAACAAGATTACATGAGCGTTACTGAAGACACAATTTGAAAACAAGGAGGCTGGGCAGCTCTTTCACAGCGGGCTTGACCACAGACACACTACTGGCCAGTTTAAGTAAGGGTCCAACTTCACTGAGCTTGAGGACATATGTTCATTAGACATAAACAGAGCTAGTATGCATTAAAAAATATCAGTTGAAGTCTAGAAGAGTTAGACAATGGGCTAAAGGCTGGGCTCACTTAGGATGCTCTTTCTAGTCATACTTGCCTTATAGCATTTTTCACTCCCGAGAGGAACTGCACTTCAAACAGTGGCCTGCCCTTCTCTCAGGCATCCTGTACATCAGGCTGCTCTAATACTTCCTAAAGTTAATGCCCTTTCCTCACTCCTGGACAGAGGCTTCTCATGAAAGAAATGATGCCAGGTTCCGTGCAGAGCTTTCGGTAAAGAACGAAACAAAAAGCTGACAGTGGTTTGTGAGTTACACTTTCAGAAGGGTACATTTTGTTCTTGTTGGTGTCAGTCCAAAATAACATCAGTCTAAAGTTTACTGGAATTTATGCTGGCTTACACCGTCGGAAGGGAAAGTGAACTAGTGTCAAGAGACGAGTATATTTTGCTGGTGAAGGGAAAGAGATGTGCAGTTTGAATTCAAAAGGCTCTCATTCCCTCTGGTAGGTGGTAGCATCAGTCTTCAGTAGCATCACCCACTTAAAAAAGCATGGCATTTGTGCTGGTAGTATCCAGTTATTTTTATTCTATATTCTAGTTCAGCAACATAACACAGTTGAAGCACTAACTTTGATCTTAATCTGTCTGGAAAAGTCTTCTCAATTTATAAACTTTCAATCAAGATTTTACCAACATTTCTTTTTTTCATTAAAAAAAAGAAAAAATAAAGTTAAGATGGCATTTAATAGATTTTTGCTTTATTTTTAGCTAACTCAAATGAAAATCTGCTTCATATATTTTTCTGCTCTGCAATTTTCTGTAATAAAAACTCATACTGATAAAGGGAGACACATCATATAAGTTCTACAAGTGTTCACTTTTCTTTCATAGATATCTTTATGTTAGGCATATAGGCGTAAGAGGAGAACAATTTCCTAATACTGACATTTGTAATATGGAAGGTTTGCATTGCCATAATGTGGAATGCAACATTTTTCCCCCCCCAGGAATAAGAAAAGAGACATGTAACAATAATTGCTCACTAGCAGGAACAGCTGAGATGCAGTAAAGACCAGTCACCCACAAAATAATTGCTTTAAGCTTTCACCTGTTTTTTTTAGGGTTTGGGTTTGCTTTTTTTTTAATTTAAAGAGACAGATGCTAGGAGGTCAGGATAAGGTAAGGCACACTGAGGACAGAGAGATCCTAAATGCAGAGTGGGGCTATGCAATTGTCTCTTCTGGGACAAGTGAATACGATATAAAGGAATTTATGCTTTCAAAAAAGAACTTCTTGCAGATCATAGCAATGTAACACTTCTTTTTACCAATGATTACAGCATGGAAAGTTCTTTATCCTACTAACTTGAATCTTTCCTAGTTTTAAACAAATTTCCAATAGCTAGTCATTAAACTTGGTGCATAAAAACCTCGTGAACACAGAAGCTCCGCTGCTCTGAATTCTTCCACTCTTTGAAGAGTCAAAAAGTAATGACAGCTCTGAAAGGGGAAAAAGGTGGCATTTGTACCTGGTCAGTTGCCTACCAGAAAAGACAACCTTTACAAGCCTGCTTCTGATCAAATTTAATGGAAATAAGAGGCATAGTGGGCATAGGCTATTTTCATGATATCCAGCTTTGACAGCCTGATCTTCTTCACTTTACCAAGAAATAGTATCTGTTTGAACATCTTGATGCAGTAGCATAAACCAGTCCTCTCCCAGAGCTGTCCCCAGTTCTTGAAGCATCCCAGCAGAAGTATGAAAGCTACTGTTGTGAGGATCACCTCTGGAATCCCAAAACGGAGTAGTCCAGGAGAGGCTGGACCTCCTCTACTCAGCACTCAGGAGGCCACCACTGGGGTACTGTGCCTGGTTTGGGATACTCTGTATGAGAGAGGAATGGAGTAAGTCCACCGGAGGGTCACTAAAATAGGGGGCTGGAGCACAAAACATCCAAGGAGGGGCCAAAGACACTGTGGGTGTTTCACCTGGAGAAGAGGAGGCTAAAGGGAAATCTAGCAGCAGCCTTCAGCTACCTGATCAGGGCTTACAGAGAAGACTGAGCTCAACTCTTCTCAGAGGTGCACAGCAAAAAGACAAGGGGCAATGTACACAAATCACAGCAACAAAAATTCCCTGTGAAGGTCGTCAAACGTGGCAACACAGACTAGAGAGGCTGTTAAATCCTCCACCTCAGGCACATTTGATATAATTTCAAGGTTATCCCTGTTTCAAGCAGAGAGTGGGACTTGATGATCTCTCAAGGTCATAGAATCATAGAATGTCTCAAGTTGGAAGGGACCCATAAAGATCATCAAGTCCAACTCCCTGCTTCTCACAGGACCACATAAAACTAAACCATATGACTAGGAGCATTATCCAGACGCTCCTTGAACTCTGACAGGCTTGGTGCTGTGACCATTTCCCTGGGCAGCCTGTTCCAGTGACCAACCACCCTCTCAGTGAAGAACCTTGTCCTAATGTCCAAGGAATGGTCCTTTCTAACCTCAGGAGAAGTATGATCCTACAAAAACCCCAGTGCTATGAATACATTGATAGGATCCACCATGCAAAGTCAAGATAAAAACAGATGTCTAGGACAAAGAAGAAACTACATGAGGCCACTTCTACTTAGAGATTACTTTCTTGCATTTACGCTCTCAAGGAAACTCTGAATATGAAGGTGACTGGGACAAGAGAAATCAATGTATATCTAATGTACAAAGCCTTTTTAAACGTGTTGTTGAGTGTCAACAAAATAGTTGTTTGGAAAACCCTCAAATTTTCCACTCCAATAGGAGAAAATCTGCATCCACACACCTTCTCCAATTCTTCTATGTGTATGCCATTCCAAAGGAACACATTCTTTGAATTAAAAAGGACCAAAAATATTTTACTCAGAAGCTTGTGACATCATTTTATTGTATTTTGTAGCATTCTTTCCATGACATGCCTAATACAATATTTGTAACCACTACTAGAAGGATTGTATAAGGGCTTTCACTGCACTTACAGCCAAATTTGATAACCAGTAAGCAAACAGGCAGCTACAGTTCTTATTGTCTTTTTTTTTTTTTTTTTTTTTAAGTGAGCATTTGATGTCCAAAATAGCAGCCCAGGATCAGAACAATCTTACTGTCCTTAACATTATTATGTTCTAGGTAAATATGAACATATTCTAAATGAAAGATGGTGAAAACATCATGGTTAACTGGAAGTCCACAAGCGGTTTCATGGAACATTCATATGTGCCTAACTACCGCACATTTTTGTAGCAACACTTGTCCTAGCTAAATATGTATATATTTGTGCTTACAGATGCTTTTTTCCCCTAGTTTATTTGTAAAGCATATAACCCATAAAACTAAAACTGAGATTTGTGGGATTTTTCTAAAGTATATGTCAAAAAGAGTTCTGCACGGGTCTGGGGTCTGTTTTACCTTTTCCTTGCTTTGGGTAGGTCCTATGCAATTTTTAGTCCTAGATCTGGAATAACTTCTCTAAGTGACAGCATAAATGACAGCCATTTTAGCATGGGCTTTTCCCAGCAGATATTAAAAAAATCTCCTTGAATGCAAGCCCAATAATGCTGGATTACCAAATTACACATCCCGAGCCATTTTAACTTCCTACACAGAAAATTCTCTCCACCCCTCCCCAAAAAACACCCAAAACAAACACCAGATGCAGATTAAATTTGCTAAACTTCCACAAATAACTGGCAACACCAGGACACTGGTGTTTGCTATACTTTTGAATGACTGAACTCACATAGCTTTTTCTTTTATCTCTCCCCTATTCAGGTATTTGTTTGCTGTATCTGACTGGACCAGGACTAACAGAAATTAAACACTGTGGATTATATTTGAAAAAAACTACACATACAATCTTAGATACCAAGAACTTCCCATGTCATTTCTCTCCTGACACTCAAAAAAACCTATCATCGTGCCTCTTCTTAAAAAAGTTACACTTCTTTTTTCTGAGACAAATACACTGGGGCTGAGATAGTAGTACAGAATAGCAGAAAAGATTTGTGGTTTACTACTCTGGCAAGTATACTTCAGAGCTGACACTCCATTGCGAGTGTCAGTACAAGGTAGTTTAGTCATCTGAATGTGCTTTACAAATGAGAAAAAAAATCCAGTTTGTAACTATTGAGAAATACGAGAAGATACTTAAAACATAGTAAAAAGTAAACATTTACTGGGTTATTTTAAAGTATATTACTAGAACCAACAGGACATAACTTTAAACATGTATAAAGTATTATACATAAAAATGCATAGATGTACAGTAAATATGTTCATTTATATGTAGACAGATTAATATGTACACATAGGGTCTGTTGTGCTTCTGTAAGTCTAAGCAGTAATTCCTGTGGTATATTATCTTAAAGCAGTTTTATTACACAACTGTTTCAATGTAGCAGGTGCTGAGAACAATGTACATTAATGCTATGTAGGTAAGTCATATCCATTTACTCTTGAAATGTACAAATATAGGAAACAAAGGCCATAAATGCAATAGTACCTACACCTCCAAGACTTCCTTTTTTTTTTTATTTAAATATGCACAAGTCCGCCTAATGGTGATACATAGGTTTCTTTCCTGCTTCCCTTCCGTGTCAACATGTTGACCAGGCACTCAGGACAAATCTTTGACATACTTCAGCACCACTTTCACTGATTCAACTCAGTGCACTCCTGACCTTGAAGTCTTCAGGTCAAAAATGAGAGGAAAAAAATAAAATAAAAAAATATATAAATAAAACAAACAAGCTTGTGGGCTTTTTTTTCACAAGTTATTTGCCACCAATACTGTCAAAGCAGCTGAATTGTAGTGCATCCATGGGCAGGAGCATATAGCAGCTTTTGTGCACTTCGCAAAAAATATATTAAAGAAAATCAAGTCTTTACTGGCTTGTTTTATCTGTCGCTAAAAAGATGCTGTGCTGCTTCTGAGCCCTTTCCATCAAATTCTTCTTCTTCTTTTTCTTGTCCTTTGTTTTTGTTGGCCTTCTCCCTAAAAAAAGGAAAAACAAATAATATCAATGAGTCAACTAAGTAAAGAATACAGAAGTGGTATTAGACTGTAGCTGAAAAACTCAGTGGCACGGAAATTATCGATGGGGACTGCAAAGGTAATGCTGGTTAGTGAGCTTCGATCATCAGTGAGAACAGAAGTTCTCAATGCGATACAGGAGGAAGCAGGATCCCTGACTGTCATCACTTGTCCACAGGCACAATTTTGCTGGTGTGAGTAACCACGTTGATGTAGGTCTCACTTCAGCGGGGTAACTCATACAAGCAACGTTATGCAAGTGCCTGGGGCCCTGAGCCAAACAAGTACGTAGACTCCTAACTCACTGAAAGCTGGATACGTGCCTTGGACCCTTACGTAAATTTGCGTGAATGAGTAATCCTATTTATGTCAAGTCCAATACATCCGTGATTTCAATGAGAAATTAGGCATTACAGCCCAAGTATTTGGTTGGATGTCATCCTACATGCTTTGGCAGAAACAGTGTCGCCTCTGCAAAGAACTGTTGTTATTGCTTATTAGCACACTGTGCTTAATTCTCACAGCATATTACTATGCAGAAACAAAAATTTCATTACACACTTCTTACTACTGGAAGTTCACTGGAAAATAACCAAAATTGGGAAATCGGGATCAATGCAGGAAAAAAATTCTCAGGCTCCGGCGATGGGAAAGTTTTTCGTGTTCAGCTCTAAGAATAAATCAGTGCCCTTTGATTATCTCAGCAAAGACACCATGGCCTGAAAAAATTCTAGATACAAAGGCCCTCATTCAGTAATGTATTACCTTTTAAGTATATGCTTAAACCCTATCAAGTCTAGTAGGATTTAAGGAGATGACTGAATGCTGTCTGGAGTGAGAACAGTCTGGGTTTTCTTGGCAGTATCATATATTGAAATACATGATCAACGGTAATAAATTAAGGTTATTAATCTCTAGAAGTGCCAACTTCGTAAACTTTCAGGAGAACTAAACGAACTTAAGAAAACAGTAAAAGGAAATTCAAGTAGCAGACAACATAAAAATGTGAAAATGCATTTCTCATCTACATTGTCAGTACATTATTAGTTGGGAGAAATGTTTGCCAGTCTGGCTGTGCCTTACTTCCTTATTGTTTCTTAGTTAAAAAGGCCCAAACCAGTATGAAGCATTTTTCCCTATTTGATAATAACACTGAACAAATCTGATTCTAAAATTATAAAAATTTATGATTCATTAAAAATATAGGGTTATATACTTCAGATTACATATTTTTAATATGCTGTCTAGGCTACTATTCTCTTGGAATTACTGGAATACTTGTTTATAAAATAGGACAGGACATTAAGGTAATGAGCACATGAGTTTAGTCCATATTAAAATCAGAAGGGTCCTTGGAGTTTACTTCTGCTTCTCATTAACGTCTGGCATTAATGCAAAAATGGCATTTTGCCATTTTTAAATCTAGTTAATCCTACACAGTAAAACCTCAGTCCAGCCAATCATTAATCAAAGCAGCTTTTAAGTTAAAACTCTTTAGTAACACTGTATCTAATGACTTGGCACACCTAATGAGGTCAGACAGAAGGAATACTTGACACAAAGTGGCATTACAAGATGGTTTGAATTACAGAAATTTCCATATCAAAATTTTATTACATGATTCTACTAGTTGGTATATAGTAAGGCATCAGAACTGGGATGAATGTATAGTTCAAC
This sequence comes from Haliaeetus albicilla, assembly GCF_947461875.1. Lineage (NCBI taxonomy): Eukaryota > Metazoa > Chordata > Aves > Accipitriformes > Accipitridae > Haliaeetus > Haliaeetus albicilla. Next base: position 57,497,034 of record NC_091485.1, read on the forward strand.
ACTGTGTTCTGACTTGCACCTTAAATATTCTAACTTTTTTAACCCAAATCTTCAAAATATTTTTAAGGAAGGAAGTAGATGAGGGGAAACAATTTGAAACGAGTGACCAATGCTGCTGGTCAATTGATTCTTAGAACACCAGCAGAATCAATTAGAGCTTTGCTGGAGTTTTGCTATCCTGTTTGCTCAGTGATCTTACTTTCTGAGCTTTTTCACTGTACATACCAATTAGTAAAAGAAATATAAACTCTAGTGAGTGACTCATCTAGTTTTCTCTACAACCTCCTCCAGAGAACCAGAGTAAATGTTTACTGTAAGTTTAAGGTAGTGAAAGATCCTATTATTTTTCCTCTGAAAACTCTGAGATGCACAGGTAAAATGACACACAACCCACTTGGTATCTTTGTCGAAGCCTTACATAATAGCTCCTGTAACACAAGCGTCTAATCAAATTGCCAGCACGCTCCTCATACAATATCCTTAAAATAGAAAGGAACTGGAGTAAATTTCAGTGACTTGACATGTCATTGTGCAACAAACACATTACAGTGCTTCTGCTGCTCTGCAGCAATCATCCCCATACTTGCTTTTGCCCCAAGGCACACCAAAAGTAAATTACCTTCTTTTACATGTGCCATGGAATAGCAACTCATGTGGAGGCAGTACCACTGAGGTGTTGATACCTGATAATTTGTTCTCCTGTTAGTGAACTCTTTGGCTGCTCACTATATTTCCACGTGCCCTGTTGTACAGAATAAGTTTCATTATTTTCAGGACAATATTAAACCACACAGAGAAAAACCAGATGGCTGGTGATGCTAAGAGTCCCAAATTCCAACTGTCATTTTAACCAGAAAACTGAATATAAAAGGTATTTCTGGGCTAACCATCGGTTCCCATATTGTTACTAGAATGCAACAGAGATTAGCAAGAAAAAAGTGACTATAAAGACTAGAGAGTTCAAACAAAGTATGCTGCTGAAGTCCCCACGCGTGAGAACTTTTATTAAATTCAGATTTCAATTACAGCGCTTATTTTGTCAGCAGAAGCACAGTGAACAGAAGTAACTTCTGAGTATCTTGCTACAGATGTCTTTTGAAGAACATGATGTTTATGATACGGAAAGTAAATCCTCAAAGAGGATCTGGGAGCCAAACTCCCAGTTCCCCAACTGGAGGGCAGTGGGGCAAAGACGGCCCAGGGAGGATGCTCCCCCAGGGCTGGGACGGCAGCGGCTCCCTCCGCCCTGTGCCATGGGGCGGGTGTGGAGAACCTCGTCCGCAGGGAGCCTTGCATGGCCCCCCATGCCTTGCCATGCTCGCTGCTCCCGAGAGCAAGAGCCCGGACCCCCAGCCACCTCTCCATAGGAAGCAGCAGGGCTCTGCTGTGCGCGGCTTTGCTGGGGCAGTTGAAAAGGAGTGGGCTTTTAGCCGCGGTGTATTAGAGCCCAGAACTTGCTGTTGCACACAGAAGGCAATCCCTGGCTGAAGCAAAGAAGGAGGGAAAGCAAAAGGACTCTGCCTCTCTAGAGGGGTTTTACCGCTATCAATAACAGGTTATAGTATTACTGCACAGGACAGAAAGTGACGATATCTGAGATATTAAGTCTGATCCACCTAGCCTATAAACACCTCCTGCTCAGAAACAGCACCCAAGTGAGCAAATCGTCCAGCGCAGCCACCTGGGATCCGCAGCCAGCACCACTCTTTAAGCGACCTTACATCCTTCCGAGTGACAACTCGCCTGCTTGTCATCTGGCAGATAGCCAGGCGCCTCGCTTCTCCTTTCCAAGCCACAGGCCTCCACCTCAGGTCTCATCTTCCGTCTTTATTTTAGGCCTGCAGACAATCTGTTTTTGAAAGCCTTTGGTGTTAACAGCAATGGGAGCAAACATAAATAGTCCATGCAAAGAGCAGGATATCTGAGCACTGTTCAGGTTACTGTACTCCTGTTTTTATTTTGATTGCATTTTCCCAAGCATACTAACTAACTTTTCTTTGAAACACACTTTTTATCTCTGACTGTCTAAAGGGCTCCTCAATTTTTATTATCAGAGTCAGCTCTGAACATAATTTAGAGAATTTGTTTAATACTCTATAAAGAAGTCGTATGTATATACTGAAATGTATAGCACCTAAGAAAGATCTGAAACTTGGCTAGACCCGGTGTTCAATTATCTAGCAAATAAAAGCCTTAAAAGCTTATCTATGATTCTGTATCTCATATTTCTCCACAAGTTATTTTACAGAAGCAAGATTGCCAAAGCCATTCATTCAAACCCTTTATTGTAATGTTATAAAATTCAGTTTTGCTATTTGCTTTATAAATTAGCAACGAGTAAGTCCTAATTTTCTAAAAGTAACTTATCCCATCGGTTGGTATCTTTACAGTATTATTCATTAAACTTTTGTTTGGACCACTTGGTTCTGGTAGATAGATGGGCAACTAATACGCTATGCAATGAAACATTATTGTTGGCTAAGAATGTACCACAGCTTCTAATGGTATGATAACATATAGGTAATGGTACAATAACATATGGGTAATAATGCAATTCCAACATGAATTCCTGAAAAAAACATTAATTATGCTAATATACACAGCAATTGTCTGTACACCAGCAAGTGACAGCTACAAAAATAATTATTTAACTTGGCTCCTGCTGGATTATTTTTCCTCCTTTTTTTTGTATCATTTTACCAGTGTTGCTCCTACAGCTGCTGCATGCTGGTATATTAGAGACTTGTGGTCAGTACTCTGGTTTGTCTCATACCTTGAGCTGAAAGGTGTTTGGAAATACTGCATGTTCCTTCTGGATGGACCCACCTGGTCAATTCAGGATACACACTAGCTGGTTCAGAATGAGACTTCATCACTTTCTGTCAGCTGCAAAGGCAGCTTTCTCCACGCAGAGTTTGGGCAGCAGATTCCTAACAGTCAGGGCACTCCTGGTTCTCCAGAACTAAAATGCAGCAAATGTATTCACAGACACTCTGAGCCACTTTGCTCAAGATCCTTGGCTCCGACAGACAGCATCAGTTCAGTATCTGAACTGTCCTTCATCTGCTGTGTAAATACTGTTGTATGTACTGCTCTTCTAACAAAATCTGTCCATTGCTAGTTTCAACAGACGGAGGACACACAGTACATATCCACACGAGGGCAGCAAGGATGTAAATTTAAAACATTTAATAAAAGAAAAAAAAACAACAACTATCTGAAGCTTTATTTCATAGTGCAATTCCCTCACAAATTTTCAGTGTTCTCACATGCAAATTATTCTTTTAGAGATATCAGAATGTTTAATACTCTCTTCTTTCTTTAAAACATTTTTCTCTTCTATTGATGATTATTGAGTAATGGGATTTAGAGGTGTCTGCCTGCTTCCCTGGATTTTTGTACACAGAACTTTCACTGCTAGCAGCAAAGGCACAATGGTGTCCTGGGATACCAGCAGACCTTGCTAAATACATCTTTTAATCTTTTCTTCCCTTTCATTTGTCCTTTTAGGAGGTAAATGTTGCACACCTGTACATCATTCTACTGCTGCAGTTCCATCATAGACCCCATGCGTGGCAGCATCTCATCTGCGTGGTAAGCTAGAAAAGTTATTACACTCAAGTCGTGTCACTGAAGGATGGCAGGCACCAGGGAACTAATGACAGCAATGGAAAGCTGATAGAGGTACTCGATGATTAAACAGTCAGATCAACACAAGAGAAAGATGACAGATGTAAGCTTCTGGAGGAGCCCTCTCTGGCAGGACAACTTCTGTCCTACACAGACCAGCAGATGCCTCATCATTTACTCCCCATTTGCACCGCACATCAAACTACACATAAACAGCGACTGCAGAAATCCAACCACCAAGCAAACAAAGGATTCGGTCCAGAAATTATTCCCCAGAGGTAATTTATTTCCTGGGGCTTTCAGTCGGGTTAAAAATTTTGGATACTGAAACTGCCAGAGAAATGCACAAATTGTTAAGAAATCTTATAAACACACACTCAATGAAAGAAAAAATTTCCCCACTGCTACAAAGTCAACCTCTTCCCAAAGCACGATTTACAAACCAATGCTGACAAGTGGCCCACGGTAAAAGGATGCAAAGAGCTTTAATAACTTAGCAAACTGCACATCGTGGGCATCTCTACCAATGTCACCTGCTACTGAATTCATGACAGGTTTCCTAAGCCAGTTTGCTGTTGGTTTTTTTTAACATCATCAAATTCAGGCTGAAATTGGCTGTGCTCAATATGTGCTACAGGAAGAATATGACTTGGGGGAAATCAGCCAAAGTAAAATAGCCTTTTTGGACAGAGAGTGAAAGACATCGGGACTTGGATGGTGACACTGGAAAAGAAGTAAGAAGGTTGAGGAGATGGGACAGAAAGGGTCAAGTGTCAGAAACCAGTTCCTTGTCTTCCTCGGTGAATTTCTAATATCATTTGAAGAAATCCTGCGAACACATATTTGCCTCTGAAGACAACAGAAGGGATGGTATGATCACATAGAGTACATCAGCTGCCCACAACACCATTTCAAATCCAAAAATACCAGAATTTGTAAAGGTGGGTTAATTAGTGTTTCTAAAGCACTGAAACATGGTAACAAGGGACACCATAGAAATGTAATGAATGATTTTATCATTCTTTCTTCATTTGAAAGGGTTGAATAATGTTGAGCAAATGAGGTCTTAGAACAAATACTGAATAAAAATAGAAAAAGACCATACCATAATCATAGACTTTATCACAACTGCTACAAAGAAGGAGCAAATGAAGGCACTTCGTCAGCTTTGAAGTGCTTGAGTTTGCAAGCTTACTGGTCTTGTTTTGCACTTTTTGGTGCAATACTAATAGCTAATGGTATAAATAGTATGTATTCCTGGCCTATTGAAATGAATAATAGACTAAGAAAATGAGGTCCTTTATGTAAATGCACAGTTTGATGCTTTTCACACATTCTTGTCTATTTGATGTCAGCTTTCCTGATGAAAATCAGGGAAATTTCTGTCTTGAGTAAACCTTGTAATTTCTACACAAATCATTACAAAAGCACTGGTAGTCCAGAGCTAACTTGCATGATATCTTATTCAGTCCCTGAGAGCCAGAATCCTGATATTTTCTTTTCAACTTAATAATTTCACAACTTTGGTAAATTATTACACCCTAACCAACACTTAACATTGCATATACTTGGTGTTTGTACACACTGGGCATCAGCTACTAGATGAAAGCTAATTTAAAAGAATAAAAGAATAATTCCTCAACTAAAAGAAATCTTAGTTTATCTTATCCCAAGTTTCTGTATCTTAATCCCACTAGCTTTTTTTGTTTTGACACATCCACTAAGAAATGAGAAGTTTTACTATTTAGGGCAAGAATAAGCCAAGCAAAGTACTCTTTTTCTCCCAAAGTACATATCTACTTTTCATCTGGCCTTAACACAAACTAACTAAGCAATACTAAAATCTGATGTTCTTTCCTTCTGGACAATACTGAGTATCATCAGACATTGTCATCTGTTTAAGAAATACTGATTCCTCCACAAAGAATGGAATTTACGTGTCACAGCCTATTGAGTGTTCAGTGGATTTTTTCCTCAACTTTAGGGCAAATTCACTGGGAAAAGAGTCATCTTACATTGCTGATATGCAATCCATTTACCACAGTGCAGTTTTCCAACGTATACAGTAGATGGCAGTGAGATATTAACTGAAAACTGGCTTGCACTTCCATCATTTCAAAGACTATTAATTTTTCTTTGTAGAAGTACCCATTACTCTGCCTAGAACATAAGCCATTCTATTCATTAATGTATATAAAAAGTGCAAAAATAAAAATTCACACATACACACTCAGAGAAGAAAGCAAAAGAAAGCATACTAGGGGAAGAGGAAAACTAGCACACTCAAGGTGACATGGAAACTCTCAGAAAACTCTGATAGAAGACCTATGTTTAACTGAATAGTACAGATATTTAAATGTTCAGTCCTGTTGTCCTTTCAGTCACAGTTGTGTGAAAACAGGTGGGTCTCCATTGCAGCCAAAATGTTTATCTGATGTAGATTTAGCTCAGAATTCAAATGATATGAGTATCAGTTGCAGACAGGGTACTCACAATTCTTATCTTAGTCAACACCATGTCAGATCAGATGCTTTGCAAGCAGAGCCAAGCAAAATATTTCCAATGAAAGGTTTGGGTTTGTTTATTTTCCTTCCTTTCACAGTGCAATATAAAGTAAATTTCAAAATAATAATAAAAAAATATTTATACACAGTCAAGAGTATGCATATACATGTAAATATATTTTAACTCTATAGGCAATGATTATCGCTAAGAACTAGTTGGCTTTGAACTTCTCTAGGTCTGATTGGACACTAATCTGACTTAAAACTCCCTCTGTCCAGTATTTCAAAACAGATTCTTTATTTTTCTTCCATTTCTCCTTTTTCTAGCCAATTTAATTAATTTGATTTTTATCTCACCATATAGGAAATAGAAAATAAATTCTATTGAGACAACATTTATTTGTGGCACCTGCGAGGTTTAATTTCATACTGGAAACTGCATTTTGTTCTTAAAATTAAGGGTTTCTTAAAAATAGAGAGAGATTATACTGGGCAGTTGATATTTTTTTAGAGTTTTTTTCTTCTGTGAAATCCTATTTACTTGTGAAGGGTTTGGGTTTTTTAATTCTTTTTAGGGATTCTGGTCAAGAACTGAGGAACAATTTTGTTTCAGGACCTTTTTCTTTATTTCTCTTTTTCTTTTTGTTAACTGAAACAGCTCAGAAGATAGTTTTAATTATCACTTCTGCCTCTCTTAAGTAATGCACAGGTAATCCTATTGAAGTTCAGTAAGAAAAGAGACTAAATTAAACACCAGACAACAGAATACAGTACGATCCAGCAGGAAGACTCCTACTGAATAACAACTGAAAGTGAAGATGAATGTATTATTTCTAATAATATGATGTAAAATTATTACCTCAGTCTGCTCATCAGGAACGGCGTACCAGATTAACTGCTGCACCTGCATTGCTTGCAGGTATTCATTTGATTTGTACTTGAGAAGGTGCTGAAACAGAAGGTATTCATACTGCCTACCTAAATTTGGTCAGGTTAGTCCCTGTTTATCCGTAACTACATTGGTGTATACCGCGTACACTTTTCCCTTCTCCTCAGACATTTTTCTGGAGCAGCGAGATGAAGCACACGCACTTGTTTTCTTCACCAAACCCACACTCAGAACTTTTACTGTCTGTGCTATGGTCACGATGGAGTCGCTGTCTTGCTCTTCCAGTTAAGATATTATCTTTTCTGATATTTCCCCTCTGCTGATAGAGTGTGACGTACTCTTTATTCCTAGTGATCTAAATTCAGCTTTCAGGACCTTCTTTTACCTGCACATCCCACACGCTACGGCCACGGACTTCTCCACAGTAATGCTACACCTGCATTACTAAATTAAACAGCGTTAGAGAATACCCCCAAGTACTGTACCTCAATCGTCTGTCAGGTTTTGACCTGCCGCAGCCCCTGCCCTTCCCAGGGAGACAGCAGAGGCCAGGGCTGCCCCCTCGGGCATGTCCCTGGCTTGGGAGCTCTAAGCAGAGCAATACAGATGTGGACCAACCTGTGCCACTCAAGGCAGTGCCAGATAACACCCCAGCATATTTAGTTAACTACTATACAGTCACTATCTTTGAGCTGTAGCCAGTCAGGATTTAAAAGATGTCCCGAGTTACCTGGCTTTGTCCCTAAACGTATTCCAGCAGCTTTCTTGCTGGCTTAAAGAGAAGCACTTTCCCAAGACTGCCTACGAGCACCTAATACCCATATGCATGCCAGGGTGACTTAACGCTGTAACCAGTTAATTCCACATCGTATAGCTACAGGAAGTTTATTCACTATCAGAAGCAGGAGAAAGGACACTTTTCACCTTAAATCGTACTTGTTTCCCAGTAGTCACACACCAGTTTTTCATGGATATTGAAATCAATACTGCACAGCCATTTATAAAAAATGGATACATATAGTATCTGATATGGCGTTTTAGCTTGCTAAAGCTTTTGTTTGTGTACTAGTATCATCAAACCACTGTCAGAACTTTAGAAGCAGCTTTATGGCCCATGGAACTTTTTTGGAAGTCTGTTGCTTATATAGAGTCTACTTTACAATGAAGTTGGGATCCTAAAATCACCTGACTGGGTTCTGTTAACTATGATCTGGACCGGCTTTCTGCTATTATTTTTTGAAAAGGAGTGCATGAGGAGCTCTGCAAGGAAGCGAAAAGGCACCAGGGTCACGGTCCCTCCGTAACAGAAGTCACGCTGCACCTGAGCCCCTCCGCTGCCTCTGTGGGAAGTGGCAGCACAGCTCTCCTGGGATGTTGATCCTATTTTTTTCCACTTCAAACACATTATGGAGAGAGCTGTGGAAAGAAACAGGTGGACTAAACGGTGAGTTTCAGCACTCCAGGGAAAAACACAGCTCCCTCCATACCCCAAAACTAGTATTCAGACAGGTACACAACTACCGTACATTCATCAGCGCATACACAGTGTGTAACTTCTTTGGTTTTAAAGGAGCCTTATTCAGACTAAAATATCAGACACTGACTGTTTCATGCTGCCTGACAGACTTGGCCTGGAACATGAAAGAAAGAGAAGTTGTATGACCATCAGCTATTTGTGTTATTGTCTATTTTCTTTTATAAAGTACCATTAAACCTACTTTCATTTTCATGCACCATGCACCTAGAGCTTTGCTGTACCCCTGGCTCCCAGCCTGGCCGTGTTTCTGGCGCACAGACAGTGTCTGGAGGGGGGCATCTCAAACTCTGAACCATGAAACTGTACAACCATTCATCGTTAATTTAAAACTACTGAACGCATTTTCTTCAAACTTCCTGCTGGACTTTTTTTCTTTTTTTCTCAGACTTTTTTTCTGACTTTTTTGAGCAATGTTTGGTTCAACTCTCTGCATAATTCTTGCCACAGGAAAAATTTTGCACCCCGACCCCCACAAAAACCCCACGCGAGCGGCTCTTTAGATGTTCCCGCATTGCTGTGAAATGTTAACTAAACTTTTTTGACCAACTAGCACTTGAGGCTTGGACATGACAGGAGGAAATATCAGTAAATCAGGATCAAGGACCTAAGGTAAACTGAGTTTAAAAGTATCTCTTTTCGGCTTTCCCAAAGTAATGCATAAACAGACCATGGGACCACCACCACTAAACTGGTGTATACCACTCATTAATTTCTTGTTCCCTAGAAAAATAATTTTGCTCAAGGTATCATGAGCCTTTAAAAAATATCATAGTTAGTGGGTTTCAGTGAATGGGTTGCAAAATATTTAATTTTTTTTTGTATTGCTGATATTGAGTTATTGATAGGCATTTTTTTCCCTTTTTTAAAAATGTTAATCAGAATACAGTGTAAAACAGCCAAAAGCAGAAAATTCAATCTGATATGCTTGGAGGTTTCCATACTGAAAGAGTCGCATTTGAGGAAATAAATGAGGTGGTTTCAAAGTTATGGTTATTTAAAATGGAAGTTCACATAGAAACAAACAATTTATGCTGTACTTTCTCTAAATTTTCTTGAAATTATGCTCTACAACTTTTCCAAATAAATTCAAGTCTGCATGTAATAGCAGCATTAAATATGTGTCCTATATTTTACTGCAGATGCACATGGGAGCGTAGTAAGGACAAACCACAAGCCAAATAACCTGTGATTTCTCAAAGTTTGTTATTAGACTTAACAACTTAAAGTGTCTTCTTTGCCTTGAAGCCAGGTGAACCAGTTCTTATCTGAAGTTCACTGCATCAAGATTGTCTCAAACCTGCATACCTTTCCAAGGTCTGTAAATTAAATAATAAATATCTAGATAGGAAAATTAGATAATGCATGTCTCTCTAAGAATGCTTACACTTTATATTAATGTAATTGAAAACATGTTTTATTCCTTAAAACTTAAGATGATGCAGTGATTGCAAGTGAGAAGTGTGGTCAAGAGAACTTCTAGTGAGATCTCTTGCATAAACATGAGAAATCAAACATTATTCTCATATGCTGTTGAGGTTAACTTGTTGGAGAAATGCATCCGGTCTGGATCTGAAGACAAGAGGAGACAGAGGATCCACCACTTCCTCTGGTAATTGTTAATCATTCCACTGCCAGAAATATCTGCCCAATTCCTAACTTAAATTTTAATATCCAGCTATTATTTCTCATTATGCCTTTCTGTCCTAGATCAGACTTTTCTCTTTATGCGTTATAGATAAATCTCTGCTCATCATCTTTCTGAGAAGTTAAACATACGGCAGTCTTTGTGCACCTTTCTTATTTTGTAGCCCTCACATAAAGTTTTTGACTCTGCAGAGTTTCCAACTGAACTAGCTGTTCAGTTTTCCAATACCTTCTATAAAATCCAGGTCTCAGACTGGATGTCAGAGTTCTGCTCATACATAGGATAAAATTGATTTCTTGCGCTTTTTCCTTATTATGGAAGTTAAACAGCCAAGAATTATATTTGAAATTTTTCTCTCTACTTTGTAGTGGACTCAAGTGATTTCTTCTGAGAAACACTGTTTTTTAGATGCCATTCCTCATCCTGCAGGTATGCATTCCTTGTCTATAACTCTTTGATCCGCCAAGATAACTTTACATTTAACTAAATGAAAACTAATTGTGTTTGAATGGGACCACTTTACAAAGCAACCTGGATTTTTCTTTAGGTTTACTCCAGAGTATTGTTTACCATTATCCTCAGGTTATTGCTTTTTTAAAAAAATGTTTACATAATTGAGTGAAACAAATAGCAATGTTTACAGAACCATATTAAGGCCATCATCACTTTTTCCTGGATAACCAGCCAGCACATGCTTTAACTTTACTTTGTGGTAAAGATAAGAAAACTTTATAGATCTATAGAAGTCCCAAGTCTGAACATTTCTGAGTATGGTAGCGAGTCCTGCCCATGACTTCTGTGATGCTTCTGTTAGCTTCATTTTACAGCTGCAATTATAAATCCAAAAGGAACTGACTTTCCAGAAGCTTTCCACATATGAATGTACACGCTTAGTCCTCACACAAAGAAATTTTACTTTGAAAGGAATTCTGTTTGGATAAACTTATCTGCTGATGGTATGACAAAACCAAAAAGAACTCAAACCCCAACACTGGCTGTACTAAACCGTACGCCTCTAATAAATTTTACATCAGATGCTGCAATAAGCAAATAACAAAACGTGATCTGTCAGGGGAGTGCTGTACAGCCTAGACTTGTTATTCACCTTCACCATAAAAACATGTCTAGGAAGAGCCATGAGAAGCCTGAATAGAGTGTATTTCCAGAACGAAATCAGTATCACTGCGGTTATGGGGAATGCCCCTTTTCTGGATGCAGCTGGAGCGGCTGACATTTTTGCCCCAGCTATTCCTCGGTGCCCACCACCTGGCAATTACCAGCCGCAGCTCTGCAGGCAGAAGAGGCCGTATTAACGGCTGCTCATCCACCAAAGTACAAAATCGTGCCTGCAGGAAGGCTCAGACTGCCTCCCGTGGTGCTGAAGGCCACCCTGCAGACTGGGCGAGGGCTGCAGGGCTGGGTGAGCAGCACCCGCGCGTTCCTTCCCCCAGCCCACCTGCGGGAACACCGACAGTGGGGCAGCGCTGGCTTCACGTGGAGCAGCCACGCAGACTGAACAAAGGCTTACTTGAAATTTATTTCACTAAACTGAAGTAAGCCCTTGACAAAAAATTTATCCACATGAGCTGCTTCACATGCTTAAACAGACTAAATAATGAGTATGTATTGCAAACCGAAGTGCATCAGTGTTTAAACACGTATTTAAAACCATGTATTTTTTGTATTTAGCACTGACCCGAAGAACAACAACAAAAATACTTTTTTCCCTTCCCAGAGGTAAGAGACGTTGATTTGCTAGGGGTGTGAATGGTCTGCAGCATCTCTCTTCTGCCAGCCTATTGCTGCAGATGCTCTCGGCACCACAGGGGGATGTCTTCCCCCCTCATATATGCAGCGGCTGGACACAGCCTTGGCATCGCTTGATTATAAGAAGTGGTATAACACGGCATCTAATAATACATGTGGAGTGGACACATCAGCTTCTTTTCTTATTCTGATACACATCTGCAAGAAAGACGGCACTCCAATCTCGACCATCAGTTTAAACAAACAGTCTAAACTAAATTGAAAATTGAAGTTTTTTCCTGCATAAAATGTTCTAAAGTATATATTCACTGATAAAGTTGAAGAAAAATGTGTGAATGCTTTCTTAAGGAGAAAAGGAAAAAGAATATATGAAGTAAACACAGCATGTAGCTTAAAGGCTACTTGCCATAAAAGGCTTTTCCTGACTGGAAGTTACAGATGTACTTAAAAAACAGATGCACATCAAAGACTGTTGATTAGAAGCACAGAGAGAAGTAATTATCAGTAATTTTTTTCAAAAAAGAAATTCTTTATTCTAATACCAATAAAACCTTAGTATGTACAGAATGATTCTATGGGTTTAATTAACCATATGAAAAATATAAATGTATATGCTATTCCTGTTCCACATCATCACATTCTTATGGCAACTTTGGGTGAGCTTCTGACGGATATGAGATCTTGGCTTCATTATTTTGTGACAGTATTAGCTTAAAGACTTTGCATAACTGAAATTGTTCACGATCTATTGATTTTTTGCCTAGAAGTGCCTGAGGCTACTAATTCTTTGTGGGCCAGAGGTATTTCCACCAGTAGATATTGAGACCGGCAGTCATAGAGAACCCATCCTGCAGTATGGTACAGTGGGTACAGTAGCACAAACCACAATCCTTGCTAAACTGGTGGCCAGCTGCAAGACCTACACCTTATGAATAAAATAAAAAGAGACAGAGCACAGGTTTGAACATTGCTCTGAAACACGAGCAGGTTTCTGGCATGTTTCTGACCAGTGCCAACTAGTACTTCTCCCAAGAATGGTACGTTCCTATCTGTACATTCTTTGCAGAAGATCAAGAGATGATGAACGAAACATTTACCTGAACCCTTTAGACTTCACTCATTTCAAATTAGCAGCTGTTTTTCAAGCTGAACATTTTTCACAGTTCTGATTTTAGATGCGTACGTGATAAGCCCACAGACCGGAATACATGAACCTAAAAAGCAGACATGCAAGTGCATAACTGGCTACATACTTGGGCTGGCTGATACTGCTTTGAATGCTGAAAGGAAGTATTTATTTGAACCAAGCTCAGCTAAGTGATTATCAGCTTCTCACATTGAAGTACAGTTGATCTCTACTGAATGCTAATTATTTCATCATGTTAGCAAATACTCGTTTCTTGGTCAGTGCCTTCATCACAATCTGTTCCATGTGTTGAATTAACTGTCCTGTAAGATTAATAGCGGGTGACAACTGGATCACTTAGAGTGTGACATACTTATCAAATTAGTTACAAGTATCCACTCAACTGTTTATTTCCTCTACTGAGACAATTAATCCACATTAATCCTTCTCTCTAATTCAGACTGGAAGGTAGCATTTTCTTCCTCTCATTTGCTGACTTCAGGGGATTCCTTTCAAAATCCTGTTTGAATTTATTCTCCTTCCAGTTATGCTTAACATCTTTCAGTTTCCTTCTGTGTAGCTGAATAAATACTTACCTCCCTAATGTTACCCAGTTATTCTTTAAACTTCTTTTCACACATACAGGCTTCGAACACGTGATTTCTGTTGTTGTTAATTTCTGTGTAAATAAACTTTAGATAATAGCTCTTTCCCCAGACCTGATTTCAACAGGAAACATAAAGTACTAATATGCAGTCAAAAAGAAATGTTTGCAATACAGAATAAGTATTTTTCCCTGGTTTGGCTGTCTATGCAGACAATTAAAATCTGCACAATTATATGGATTATTAGTTAGAAATTGCCAGTGTTATAGTTTGTCTCTATCAGAACTATGGAAACATCCTAGTGAAGAGTCACGAAGCAGACTGACTCTCGTATGTCCATGATGAACTTTCATAATGTGCATTAATAGTTATTTACATGTAATTAACTAAATGGAATAATCCTGCCACCTATAAAATAAGCATGACATATAGAAAAAATAAGTTTTAAAATGCACATTAGGATGCAATATCAATATCATACTGTAAGTTAAAGAGTTATTTATACAGTTAAATTTTCATTGATACACGGTTAGCTTTTCAAAGAAAAATACCTTAGCCATTTGAGTATTTCTAGAATACTGAAAATAATTTGACCATTTTAAACTACTTACCAGTTTCTGCATGGAGCTACTCAACAGACAAAACACACAGAAACATTTAAGAGTGATTTGTGAGGTAAGAGCAACAAAGCAATCATTCATTGTCAGGAAATATGTCATTTAGATTAAGTGATCAGAATTGTATTTGTTGGAAACATATACAATTCTATGATCCTCAAACAATATATTATTTTGAAATCCTTCTGACTTAATAAATTAGATGACTGATTTATTTTTGAAAATCTGGATAAATATACAAGCAAAATCTTTGTGAATCAAGACTTTCCATGCCAAGTCTCAACTGTGAGGGATTTTTTATAAGTAGGAATTCCTGGAAAACATGGTTTATCATAGAAAAACTGGCAAAACTTTCACAGTATTCGCTCTAACAGGCGCCACTGTAATGGGCTGCAGATCTATGAATAGGCCAAGAACAGAAGCTAACACTGAACAACACAATATGTTACAAAGTGGGACGATAGCTTTTTTTTTCTTTTGTGTATTACAATAGGTGGGATTGATTTCAACCCATAATTTACATAATGAAGAACTTAACTGGCCCGATCTCATAATTTCTCAAAAACATTGTTTTGATAAGTGATTCTGTTCTGAAATTTCATCTGGCAATGAAAATACGGTCATCGTGGAAGAACTGATTTATTCTCTTCTTACATGCAAGAATTACTGCTTGGGAATATAACTGAGCTTTCAAACAACAGGTCAGATACAACTTATTATTGCTAGCAGAATTTTGTTCATTCCATGCTGCCAATAAGTCTTGAACAATGCACTGACCCTCAAATTTCACAAATCCTTAAAAGCTTATGTGCGTAATGTTACGGGCTGAGATAGTCAGCTGGTAGCATCAGAATACAAAAAAACGAAAGCGCCTGCTCTGGGTCAACGAAGGATCCACCCAAACCACTATTGTAAGAGTAGCCCAAAACTAACATGGTGGTAACAGTATAAGAGGAAGACAAAAATATGTACTCCCTTTCACAGGAAACTTCACTACCATGCATGGCCGGCCATACAGAGGCACTTACGATGGTAGGGCTTGCAAACAGGTTTTTACTGGGGAGTGTGTTTTCTGGTAGAACCCTTGTAAGTGAAAGCCCCACTGTCTGCCCTTCTGCCGCTCGGTAACTTCTTTGCCACTTCATGATCCTAATCCTGCAAAGCTAGTTAGGATCATGCTATTATGACATTTTGGCTCATAATTTCTCAGCTGAAAATAGATCAGGCCAAGCTTCTTTTGCACAGAAGGGACAGCAGAATCTGCATAACACTGAAAATGCACGAAATCTAGGCTTATTGAGGGAAAAAGCATGAGGCATGCATTGAACCTGCAAGTCTCACATGTACTGCCTGAGACGTGAGAAACCAGAAATGATAAAGGAAAATCTGAACTGCTGTATGAGATTAGACTAATAGAGAGTAGAAAAAAGTGTGGAGTTACAGCTGACCATGACAGTGCTTTCATGCTAAAATCAGGATATTTGTTTATCTTATAGCCCTGCACATCAGGTCCGCTCCTGACATGATAGGACATGAATCTACTTCTTTTGCAATGCCAACCTACAGCATCATGGAGTTGCTACATCATCAGAGGTTGCCACTGAAAAACTTGTAGCTCCACAGTAAATCATCCAAAAACGTGTGCATCGCTCCACCTCTAATTTAAAAGCCTTACAAATCAGGCACCATAATGTCTGCATTTCCGTTATCCTATATTTATTACTATAGAAAGTGATTACATATATTTGCATATGGCTTCCAATTCCTCACAGTTTTGAAAGACTGGCCCAGAATGGTAGTTACAGAAGATGAAAGCATGTGGAGACACTAATTTCTCATAAAATGACTGGTTAAGATTCCCTCTCTTATAAGCTGACTACATCAGACAACACTCTGAAGTAATAGCTCTATCATCTCTGGGAAAGGAAACAGAAAATTATTTTCCCTGTGCTTAAATGGGGTCAGAAGAGAGAAACGCATCTGTTAATATTCTGCGTTGAGACAAGCTTATTCAGCCAACTATTGTGCTAATGCAAATGATAACAGTTTGTTGCAGATGTGCAGCTGAATATAATGTAGCCAAATCATCTGGGCTTTCTGCAGTAAGAAACTACAGGCAGAAGATGATGGTGGGTTCAATAAGCATTTTAAAAGAGAATTGTAAGCACAATGCCTTCCTGTCGATGCCCCTTTCCTCAACCACCAAAACTGCAAACTTTCAGTTGTAAATGTTATTTTGAGAAGATTAAGACGGAGGGTGGCTTAGAAATCAAAGTACAAGTGGCTAATGGATTTCAGACTTTAATATTGACATTTCAAGGCAGAAGGAATCTTTTTAGGTTTTACAGTCACTTATCATATTTATTATTATTATTGTTGTAGCAGAGAGACAGAGATTGATAAGAGTGACTGTAAAATAGAGGAAGTATTTTACATAGTAAAAAAGAGACAAAAATGGTCCTAGTGTCTCAGTTGTAAGAAAAGAGCATCCACAGTGTAACAAAGAATGATATTCTACCTTCAGATACATCAAATAAGCTGCAGATATTTTGCTGGCATCGCTATATCTTAGGTCAGTTCTCACTAGAAGTTTTCTTTACATAGTCCTCCACAGGTTTCAGAAATTTTATCCACAATCACCCTCAATGTTTCAGTGAGGTGTACAGCTTCCCATCACTCATCTAGTCATATAAGTTGCCCCTGCCCAGTACAGCAATGCCCACACCTGGACTAAAACATCAGGTGCTCTAAACTACATAGCACCAAGGCACATATTGCATCACTTGTTTTTCTCTTATTAATGGAGAACCATTTAATTAATAAAAGACAATTAACTTTCTGCCTCTGGCAACATTCTTGCTTTTAAAGATAGTATAACAGTTTATGGTTAGGTTACCATCACTTTAACTTGTATTCTGAAATCAAACTATGCCTATCAGAGAATGGCTGAAGTTGGAAGGAAGCTCCGAAGGTCATCTGGTCTAACCCCTCCTCCTCAAGCAGGACCACACGTAGCCATTTGTCCATGGCTATGTCCAGGTGGCTTTTGACTGTCTCCAAGGATGGAGACTCCACAACCTCCCTGGGCAACCTGTGCCAGTGCTCAGTCACCCCCACTGTAAAAAACTGTTTCCTGATGTTCAGAGGGAACCTCCTGTGCTGCAGTTTGTGCCGATTGCCTCTGGTCCTGCCACTGGCACCACTGAAAAGAGCCTGGCCTGATCCTCTTTACACCCTCCCTTCAGGTATTTACACACATTAGTAAGATCCCCCTGAGCCCTCTCTTCTCCAGGCTGAACGGTCCCAGCTGCCTCAACTTTTCTTCATAGGAGAGACGGTCCAGTCCCTTTAACCATCTCTGTGGCCCTCTGCTGAACTCTCTCCAGTATGTCCATGTCTCCCTTGTATGGAGGAGCCCAGAGATGGACAGAGTACTCCAGGTGTGGCCTCACCAGTGCTGAGCGGAGGGGCAGGATCACCTCCCTCAACCTGCTGGCAACACTCCTCCTAATGCATCCTAGGACACCGTCGGCCACCTTTGCTGTAATGGCATATTGCTGGCTCAAATACATAAATATATTGAGATTTCTTATTTAAAGGTTGTACAAATATATCCCATTTACTTACTTAGATTACCTATTAAACACAAAATGGTATCATTACTAAACACCAAAATTATCCGGTAGGCTAACAAAAAGGATATTATCAGTCTAGATTATTTACATCAATGAATTTATTTCACACTGAATGAAAGATACCTTGCAAAATTGAAAGAGTGAATTACAGTGTTAATGAGTAAATAGAAGAGGCATACAGACTGGAAACCCCTGGTTATTAAAAAAAAATATCAAATGCAAGCACAGGAAGCAGAAGGAAACCAGGGAAGGGGGGAGGAATACAGTTAAACAGGGAAAACTGTGTCAAAGACAGAAGGAAGAAGAAAGCATGCAGGGGAACTGGAGATATCCGGAAATAGTTTTGAAATGTGCTAGGAGCCTGGTAGTCATTAGGCATAAACAAAGGCAGAGGGAATGACATGTAGATATTCTGGTGAATTTAAGTGATGCTTTTTGTAATCACCCTCAAAATGAATTACTTATTTAATAAATTAGTTTTAAAATAAAGTACTGTAATTCTTTTATGGAAGGACAGAAAACCGATAGCGTTATACATTTCTGCTAAGCTCAGCAACTTTGAAAATTCAGTTTTTGGTAAAGCTACTACAGTCTGATGTATACCTGGAGTTGTGATTTTCAATATGCACTATGCAAACACCTGAACAAGAGCAGATCTGTCTTTGTACGAGCACCCTGAGTGCAGAGTTGCTCCATCAAACAAGAATATCAAATCTTGTCACAATACAGGACTGACAAATTATGAATAAGATTTGAACAGAATGTTATGAAATACTATCGGACATTTTTTTTCCCCTCAAGTGACTTAAAAAAACATATCAAATTTTTCGTGGCTATGTTAGAGAGCTAAGTAAAAGAAAAAAAAAAAAGTAAAAGAAATGTCCCAACAAAAATGCACAGCATGCACAACAGCTATGTCTCCTCTCCAAACTGCATTATTCCATTGAAACTCCTTTATTATAGTAACCATGAAATGGAGTTTTAAGGTTATTTACTAGCCACATCTTGACAGTTAGAAAAATAGCTGTATATCAAGTAACACAATTATACACAGTACAATAACAATATAATCATACAAAACAAAACACAATCCGTTAACCACAATTTGAATATTTTCATATGCTTCTACAGTTCCTACCAAAACACTGGAAGAAAGATTGTTCTTATGGCATGATTTCAAGGAGAGATTTTACATCCCTTTTTAAGGGTAAGATAAATTCAGTGATGGTCAAGAATTTTTGCAATGATATAGAAAGCTAAATATTCTTGAGGTCACGGTTAGGACTCTAGGGATGTGGGTTAATATCCAGAGAGTATTCAAAGACATACTGTGCTATCATTATTCCAAACTAATAAGTAATTCACAGGTACCTACAAATAAAGACATCTCTGTCCCTTACTCTTCCTTTCATTATTCCACCCCTTGATTCACCTCTTGTAAAAATAAGGTTTTAAATACTTGAAAATAAATTGAGTATATTTTCACTGATACCAAGCAATTCCAAGAATAGTGCAGAAGTTTCACTGCCAAATTGTTTCAAACTCCATTTCTAAATCAAAGTCATGGAGGGCTCCTTGAGGAGTGTTCAAGCACATGTGAATGCTAGATTATTTTGTCCCATTTGGGCTAATAAGTGTAACTGCAACATCATCAGGAATATTACATAAATTACGTCACTGCTTCTGAATAAAAAAGAAAACATGATTCTATGGGACTATTTGTAATCTAGCATTTTACAATCTTGAATTTTAGTATGGAGAAATATAAGACTGCAAATATCTCACAGCATGCTCTACAACTCCATTACTTTGGGCAGAAAAAGACTAACTTTACGATGGACATTTTCACAAACCCCCAGGGATTCAGAACAGCAAGTCCGACTAGAAGTCAGTAAGGCATTTTGAAAAAAGCCAGAGAAATCTCTTAAAACACACTCATCCTTCTGAAAGAATACTCTTTAGCAGCAAACGTTCAAAAGTGCTCAGCACTCAGTAGGGCCTACTAATAACAAAATTGTTATTGAAGAAATTTTTGAAAGCCTGAACAACAACAGCTGTGTATTAAAAGAAGTACCAATAGCTAAAGATTCAAATTATTCTAGCTGCAAGTGCCTTCTGGATTTAGGAAATACTAGCAAGCATGGAAGCATACAAACACTTCTATTTCTACACATACACACATACATGTTAGTATTCGTATTATATATAAACAAACTATTGTCCCAATCTCTCTAATGTGGAGCATTAGCTTTTGGGGGTAACATGGTGAGTTTTAGGTATAAGTGAAAAACATAAGAGATGTCAAACCTATTTAGAAAAAAATTAAGCACACACAAAATCTAAGTTTCCATATCTTAGGCAAATGTGTTGAGAGTTATAAAAATCAAAGCAGAATAATAAATGTTGGCTCTTGAGCTACAGGAACTCAAACAAAAATGTTTCCAAATTTTAACATTATATACACAATTAAATACTCAATTTCCTGTTACTTTTCCATCAAAATAAAGCTAGACTGTAATAAACACTGTATGAAGGTTCAAGCAAGGAAGATCTAGATCTGATTATTATTTTTTTAAATTTGGCAGAAAAACACTCCAAAACTTCCAAACTAGATGAAGTACCTCTTGCACTTATCTTCAGAAGTATAAGATCACCATAAGTACATTTTAGCTCCTTTTAAATGGGAAAATAGGTTTGCTAGCAAAAATGAGATTATGGAGCTTGTTTAGTATTAACTTCTGCCAAGCATAAACAATATTTCTCCAAGTTACTACTAAGTCACATGGCTAACAGCAGCAACTATTATCACTTCATTTTCTGTAAAATGGCTTAGTCTTGAAACCTCCCAGATTTCCCCCTTGTGACTACTCTGGACTGTTAAACAATCAGAAAGCGCTTGCCTTCAAAATCTAATATGTGTAGTAGCATGGTGGCATCACTACCATTCAACGGCCTTTTAAAATGTGCTTTTTTGATTTTAAATTTGGCTCAGCTGAACACCATATTCACACAAACACCAATGTAATGGGATAACTTCAATCAACTCAACTCTGAAGACCACAAGTAACACATTTTTAAAAGAAAGCTACTTTTTACTAGCAGAATGTAAATATAACTAAAGATTGAAGTATTTTTATCTGTAGCAGGAAATTGCTGTGCTTAACAAAGGATTTGGACAGTCTGACTATATCATAAGCAGGTTTAGTGCAATCTCTTTGAGGACACACAATTATACCTATTCAACACAAATGAAACTGCTGACAGGAACCAAGGAAGTAAATTACCAGCTATTATTTTGCTCGGTCACAATGCATTGCGTTAGCCCATTTTTCAGACCCTAAACTAGAAAATGAATTTATAATCTCCTCAAATTAGCATGCTAGATCATTGTATTGAATTGTTCCTTCACTAATAACGCTTGATTTTTTTGCTGCTGACTAGGTTTTATGTAAATACCATGAAAGCAAGCTCTTTGGAAATATGCCAAATCTATAGTCCTACAGGACAACATTCTCTTCTTCACAAATTATATGCCAATGTTTTTATATGGAAATACATCAGTTTTCACATGAATACCTAAATGAGACACAGAGTTTTAGCAAACATTGAAAACTCTAAACCAGCACCTTTAAATATGTTCCTTTTGGGGCTGGATGTCAGGTACAAGCTTGACATCCACATTGAGTCAAAAATCATGAGCCAGTCACAAGTAAAATTTAAAACCACTAGATTTTAAAGCAATAATTAAATTTCAGTGCTTTTAATTTAATTTCTGGTGTTGAAACATTCAGGGTGTCTGTGTTTTCAGACTTTTGCCTGCAGCTACAAAGATTGGAAAAACAGCTAAAACACGAAAACTGTTATTATGCGGTAGTTCCCGCAGCTGAGCTTTAAGAAATCAGGAAACTGGTCACAAAAATCACACAAGAAGGCAATACGGGGAACTCCCATTAATGTCCTCATTACTACTTTATTCCCTTCACTTAATCATCTTAGGATGTAATAAGGTAAAGCCTTTTTATAACAATTCCTGCAAGCGATGCATGGTAACTTCCACAGTTCAAAGAGTTCTGCTGAAGGAAGTACCGGAGCCTTCTCCAAGCGTCCATGGGGGACGAATACTCTTACAGATTTCGGGGCATTTGTACCTTTCCTTTGGTAGCTGAAGCATTGCCATGCTGACAGTATGAGAGTTTCACTTCCTGAAAAAGTGTCTTTCCAAAAATCAGTCATTTTTGACTAAGGGAAAAGCCCCAAGTTTCAACATCACACTGTTCTCAGTAAAAAGGCCTTCTCCTGTTCTCTTGTTTATTATCGTCTTAGAACAAAACCATTAGAAAAATTAGTATAAGTTGTATAAAAGGTAGACAAAACAATTCAATTGCTGGTGAGCTGATATGATGCATTTACCACATACTGAACAGTTCTAGAGAGTTTACACAGTTAATTGTACAATTAGATGAAATTTTGGTTCACATAGAAAAATAAAACACACCCCTATCAATAGATCCACACCCTGTTCCAATAGCCCTGAAAGATGATGCGGAGGTGCTGACTTGGACGACTGTCTAAAAATACAAATTTTAAGTGGTTCTTTTGCAACATGCTGCTCCCAGCTTTGAAGTGCACCCACTGATGCAGCCAGTTATAACTCCAAGTCCAGCAATGCTATTTAAATTCTTATACTATACTCAGTTGGTTGGGGAAAGTGTATCTTTTTTGTTTGTTTGTTTCTTTTAAATCATTTCTTCTAGGACAACCTTCCCTGAATTGAAGAGAGGTTCCAAAATTGCTCAATGAAGTCAGAAGGACTCTAGTTATATTCTGGCTCCTATTTTAAGTTCACTTTTAAGTTCTGAGATCCTGTTACTTTGTGGAACAGGTACTGATCACAAAACTGCCAGATTTGCTTCTCATTTAAACCAAACAAGCAACAAAATTTTGCTGGCTTTGATGGAACTTTTGACTTTCGGCAATAACCATCAAGAAGCTCACGCTCATCAATGCTATGAGAGATCAATAGCACATCTATAGAACAACACTGACCTTTCCCAGATAAGCATCTCACCCAAAGAACTAGGATGTGAATGGTTTATAAGCTTGAGTCAGTTTGAGATCCTGTAAACCTATGACACTGTAATAAAAGGCGGGGGATGTTTCCCTCCAAAGAAATGGAATTTCTTTTATCTCCCTGAAAAAATAATTCAGAGGGTTGGAAGAAAAGTAAGAGGAAAGTAATATATTGTTCTTTCACAACATACTCCACCCAAAAAACATTATTCTAGAAAAGACATATGAATCAACTTTTTCTTAGTGCTTGAAATTTTAAGGACAATTACTTATTTAATAAAAAACTTCAGTTGAAAGAAATATTCAGCATGTTATAAAACTTCTTACGAAACACTTTGCTGGTTTTTGGGCCATCTCTATTACTGAGTTCTGCAGAAATGGTAAAACCCTCTTCTCCTTTCCCTTGCCACAGCTGCAAGAAAAAACGAACCTTGTCTCCCAGGATTTTTCCATTTGTATGTCTAGGACTCATGATCCACCGGCTTCCGTGCTCTCAAAAGCGGTGTTACTGCAACCTATGCTCAAGCTGGCATTGGATTGCAGAGCTGCTTATGAAAGTCTGGTGGCAGAATAATCATGTACTGAGTGCTACGAATTACAGCTGATAGCATCTAAGTCCTGCAGAGAACATGTATTTTAAAACCTTCAATGCTTATGAAAAATTGATTCTGACAATTACATCAGAATGTCAGTACTTTGTATTATCAAACTGGCACAGTCTGTAATGATCTTGAAACCAGCTTCCTCTTGCTTCAAGACTTATCTCCCTGTATTCTGCCACGGTACTTTCTTTTAGCTAGAAACCTTCCACCAGCTATATCTAACTATCTAACCAGAGCAATGATTTGAAGCCTGACGCAGGACTTGCTCAGTAGATATTTTTTATTTGTAGAGTTTTTATGGCCCAGAAGTTTCTTCAGCCATCAGTTATCAAATACAATCTCTCTTCTTCTGTTGTAAATAGACTCAAATAGTCCTACTCGTCTATCGCTCTTAGTGCTATACGGCAGAGTTGTGAACTGATTTGTAGTGCGCCTCTCCTGCACAATCTTTTGCAATGCTTAAAATTTATTCTCTATATTTGGCCAAATTATGGGTTTTCTTTGCTAGGCCTCAAAAAAGTTGTTCTAGTCTAGATATTGTAAGGAACAGATGGTAAATCAGGAGTTAACAAAATAATCTGGTACATAAATTTACAGCAAAAATACAAAGCTGGAATTTAACCATCTTTGTGGTAGTTTTTAATTACCTTTGTTTTAGAAACCCTTTAGGCATTCATCATTTAAAGTAGCAGACAAATGTAGCACTTTTGTCAGTATTGAAGATACTTTAGTATTAAAGCTAAATGCAATCTAGCTTCAAGAAAGTTATGCTCAATCTTATCAAAGCTGCTTGGCACTCGCATCTAGTCAACAGCTAAGGTTTCTTTGTGCAACTTTAAAAGCGGTGAATTAAGCAAAGAAGTTTGACAGTTTTTACAGTACTCTTTCTACTGTGCTGAACTATTTGTATCAGTATGGCTGGCAACCCATTCAAGATGTTCACATTTTTATCTGACAGAGAAGCAGAATAATTCACGAGCTGGCTGTCATTTTCATCAGGAGTTCACTACAATGTGTACCATAGTGTTATCATGGGATACTAATGTCACTGGAAATGAAATACCTGTGATCTTTATGCTACATGATAGTGCAACTCAAACATAGGTGCTTGAAAGTCATGCCGCTTGTTTGAACTTCTTAAACAAAGTTCTTAATAAATCTGATGTGTTGTAAAGCACCTACTCTTACTGGTGTCCTACTGCTGCTGCTCTTTGCAGCTAGATACCTGCACACTGCTCTGCTCTCCAGCAGAGTCTGACTTGGTACCAGTTCGCATAAGTCATCAGACTTACATGTCTGATCAGCTAAGAATGCCAAGGAATGCTCATAGGAAACCAATAAATTATAATTTGAGTAAAAAGGCTTAAAATGGACAAACATATGAACACCCAGGCTAACTAGGTTCTACAAGAAGAAAGGTCTCAAAGGAATAGTCTTAAAAGATGAGCTAACAGTTTGCTACTGTCCAATATTTATATGCCGTAAAGATTAAAGTGTTAAATGTGGAGATGATATGTAAGGCTGTATAAACTCAGCCTTCATTTGAACCCCAATAGTCTTCTTCCTGATTCACACTGTATAAAGAAACAAACTGATAAACACATTAAATGGCAAAGATGAGGTAAGATTGTAATTTGGTGGAGGACACTTTACATTAGATTTCTGGGGCCTCTTCAAAATCTAAGCTGTGTCACTTAGACACTGTGCTCGTTTTGGGTGGGATAGAGTTAATTTTCTTCATAGTAGCTGATATGGGGCCATGTTTGGGGTTTGGGCTGGAAACAGTGTTGATAATACAGAGATGTTTTAGTTATTGCTGAGCAGTGCTTACACAGAGTCAAGGCCTTTTCTGCTCCTCACCCCACCCCACCAGCGAGGAGGCTGGGGGGGCACAAGGAGTTGGGAGGGGACACAGCTGGGACAGCTGACCCCAACTGACCACATGGATATTCCAGACCATAGGATGTCATGCTCAGCATATAAAGCTGGGGGAACAAGAAGGAGGGGGGGGACATTCGGAGCGATGGCGTTTGTCTTCCCAAGTAACCGTTAGGTGTGAGGGAGCCCTGCTTTCCTGGAGATGGCTGAACACCTGCCTGCCCATGGGAAGTGGTGAATGAATTCCTTGTTTCGCCTCGCTTGCGTGTGCAGCTTTTGCTTTACCTGTTAAACTGTCCTTATCTCAGCCCATCCCTGAGTTTTCTCACCTTTACCCTTCTGATTCTCTCCCCCATTCCACTGTGAGGGAGGTGAGCGAGCAGCTGTGTGGTGCTTAGTTGCCAGCTGGGGTTCAAAATAAATATGTTTAAGAAAGAGGACTTACTGCACAAAGGCATAAAGAAGCCCCTTTGGAAATCAAATATATTGGTGCAGTATTGTGTCCATCATAATTCATACTGCTTCTATGCTTGATCATTTGGTGCAGAATGTTATACTGACACAGGTACAATACTGAGTTACCTCTGTGGTATTGCATTGCTATTTTATATGTTACTACTCATTTTAGGCCAATTCATTCTTAAGACTGTGCCCAGAAAGTTATTTAACTCTACCCATTTTTAATGTGAGGCTATAATGCCATGTAAAATAATGCAGAGTAGGGATGCCCTGTTCATTGTGAGCAGTTCTTGCTTTCTATTGCTCTTTTTCTCTGCTCACGTTCCCATTCCTTTTCCAAACATTATCTGCAGTCATGTTTGTAGTTCTTCAGAATGAACCTGGAATTCAAACTGTTCAAGAGGAAGTTCTTTTCATTCACCTCTGAGGTGCAAAGCAAAAAGTACTACAGGAATCAGTGGTGTCCAAGCTTTCCAATCTGAGGTAAAAGTATCTCAATATCTGAGAATGCTATAAAAAAAAAAAACAAAACAACAAACCCAAAAAAAACACCCAAGCAAAACCAAGCAACAATAAAAAAAAGCAGCAAATCTTTTCCTCCATTCCCCTCCTTCTGCGATGCTCATGAGAGGTAAAGATGCAGACATACGTAGAAGCTCTCTATGAGGGATTTCCACAGCACATCCTCAAAAACCAGTGCAGTTGACTCCAGCCTAGTTCTAACACTGGCAGAGACCTGATCAAGTGAGAGCAGCTGGGGAGATTGCTCTTCCACCTATTCCCTGTTGGCATTTCCCCTTGACTCCTGTAGACAGCTGATGCAAGTTAATTTAATTAAATCTGGCCTACAGCAGAGTACTGGAAGCTGTTGCATTTACAAATTGAGCAGTGTCCCTTTCCAGAATTTTTGTGAGCCCTTCTGTGATAATTTGTTTGACAGGAATAAACTCCACAAAAGAATGGGCCCCCCAAGTTAGCACATGCAAGCTACGCACTCATACAGCATATCACAGTTCTTTATCACAAACATAGTACGTCATGGCCTTAAAACATTATATCTGCACAGCTTTGGAAACCAGCCTGTGAAGCAGCATGCATGGATAGGCGGTACCTTTTGCACTCAGCTAGCAAAGCCATTAATTAGGACTCAAATGTCCCTATGTGATTTTTTTTCTGTCTAAAGAGCCAAAGAACAGGAATAAGCCATAACTATCTATTTCTCAGATTCTTTCCTCCTCTTTGCTGGATTCTTTACTCTCCAGATTTACCCTGACTGGTTATGGGATAGGAGCAAACAATTTCTGCTGAATTCGTCCTGAATTCATGAGGCTCCCCTCCTAGGCTACCTTAGGTTGCCACTAGCTATCAAGCAAGCAGGCTGCAGAGCATTCAAAATGATTGTCCAGAGGAAGAAAGTTATTGTAAAGGGTACAGGCAGGCCATCATAATCAATCAAGTTACAGCAGTGTAATGAGTCCCTAGCTTAACAGCCAAGCAGCTGTAATTAGCTGTATGTACACTGCTAGCCTACTGCAATCAGAGGGTGATGTATACTTAGGTAATTTGCTTTGCATTGGTACTGTGCAAGGAGTATGCACCCAGTTATGTCTCAGCTGAAAAGGTTTGTCTACTTAAACTGATAATTTAACTGTTGGTAGTCACCTGTGCATCCAAAGAATCTCATTTCTGTCACAGTCAGTTAGAGAGCACCAAGCAAGTCCTGCAGAGTAAGGCCCAACATTCAAAGTCATACATGTGTTTTCTTATAGCATCCTTAAGGATGATGAGGCAGATAGAATCTAAATATTGCATACAAATACTGCGTATTTTCTAAATATTATAGTATGGTGAAGTCTTTCTACTTCAGTCACAGTTGACATTATTTATGTAATAACTTCCAATATCCAAACGCTGCCATTGTTAGTACATGTTCTGCTGGAGAGATGAACTGTACAAAAGATGAGGTGTATCAGAAACACCCAACCAGAAATCCTGCCAGGATTGTGTTAGGATGTGGCCCTTGTATCAATGTTGTGAAAACAATATCTGTGTAGCCTAATAGGTTTATTACTTAAGAAGAGACTTCTGTGCAAGGAAAGCCTTAGTGAATCCTTAAAAAATGAGCGAGGCTGATTGCTCTCTAGTCGTGCCACGCCTGAAGCAGCTGGCTCTCCAGACCTGCCATACCCAGGCCTGTGGTTTGGGAGAGGGTACGAATAGACCTGTGCCTTACTGTTTGATCCTCGGAGAGGAAAATATAATCTCAGGTAGGTGAGCGTTTGCTGGTTTCTCTGCTGTGACTGAAATGGCTGACACTAAAATGTACAAAAATAGCTCTCTGGTTGAGAATCAGAAATGAGTAAGTGTATGGCTTTTCCTCCTACAGGTGGACTGTAGTTTTAGAATGAGCAAAAGATAAAAAACAACAGGAGTTACTTCATAAGGGCATGTACAATAAAATTTGTCAAGTACCTTTTATGGACAAATTCAATCTGTGCGCTTGGACCAACTACAGCTCTTTTCAGTATTTGTATTTCCATGTGGATTAGCAGCTGGCTCTCCTTCAGCATTTTTAAACAACCCTGAACTGTATAATTGCCATGGGACAGTTCTACCTCACACTCTGGTCATTTACGAGGATTTTCACTCTGGTACACTCAGCTATTCATTAAAAACAGATAACTCCCCTAGGAGATACTGTATCACATGATATTCATGCTACTTCTGAAATACAATATAGTTAAGGAAACACAGATGTTGAAAGTACTTATCTGGCCTAAGCTATGCGAAAGTCTTCCCAAGAAAATACTTCCTATTACTTTAACTAAAAAGTAGGATTGAAGGATAATTTATATTCAGAAGAAGGGAAAAATGCGCTTGAGTTGGCTCTTCTGCACTGCCAGTAATTCCCTGACAATCCTTTGAAAAAAGTTGAAAATGTATCATGCTGCAATATGATAAAACAACACATAAAATTCCACAGGCTGAATTATCCTGATAAGGTACGCAGAGCTAAAATGTTGCACTCGGGTACGTATAGTCCATTACAAGATATGCTTTGGACAGTGGTACTGAAGAAAGAAAACTAAACCTGAAATCAGATAACAACACTTTTCCACAAAAAGTGTTTTGCTAATGTTGTGAAAGGTACCATCTAAAGGTCACTTCAGACAGATTTTATTTCTAGTCTGAAGAACAATGCATTTTTAAATTCTGCTTAAGTCAAAGAGAACTAAGCATCTTAAAACCTTTAAAAACCTGACCCATCAGTTAAATAAGCAAACAAACCAACACCACACTTCACTACAATAGCACTCCAAGGAAATTTAGGCTACTTATGTCTATCTAAGCTAAGTTACAGGTTTCAGTATAAGTAATGTATTATTTCACCATATTCACACAAACGCACAAGTTTTGATAATTGCAATTGTAACCCAATAGTAATATTTTATCTGGACTAAAGCAGCAAAGAAGTTTTGTAGGAGCAATGTGACTTAATATCAAGCTGCCTCAACCCCCATGCAAGATCCATCATACCAGTTTCAAGGAAACTACCAACCCAAATACTGAACAGTTACCTAAATTACCTAAATCTTGGAAGGGTTATTTTCAGTAAGTGTTGATATTTTTCAGAGCACTTAATTGCTTAGCTGCTTAATTTAACTGATCTTATTTCAAACACACGGAAAATGGAGGAGGATGAGTCAACAGCCGTATCTTATTCACAGAGCTTTGAGAGCCACCTGGACCGTCAAGCAACGTGATGTAATATAACAACAGTGAAAAGGAGTCATTCCTATAAAATCTGCAAAGGAAACCTGGATGCTGGTCCTTGCCAGGTAGTACTTGGGTTTAGAATTTAACAGAACTGCTACTCAAACTGATGTTCAAGTTTATGTAGCTTATAAAAACTATTTCTAACTACTTCTCAGATACAAGTCTAATCGGATTCCATTTTCCCTTTAGAAAATAACTAAAAAATGGATTGCTTCCAACAACGTAATAGAAAAATAACAGCAATATTTTAAAAGTCACACTAAGTTTATACTTGAACTTGTTTTAATGAATATGAATCAAATGCATGTGTAATACAGTTATTTAATCTCTTAGCTCACACATGTTTAGGCATTTTCTTTTCTGCATGTATTCAGGGGTTTTGTTTTAAAAAAACAACCCTCCACCTGAGCAACAAGTGCTGCAACACAAGTTCAGCTGAAACATTTTGAGTGAAATAGACTCATTCAATCACATATTTCCTCATTCATATGACCAAATAACACGCAAATTATACTGTAAAAATAACACTTATATTAATCTTTCTGTATCTCTGTCCTATAGCTGTGATCATTAACATGTCATACTGGGTTGTCGGGAGCCGACAGATTTGTTATTCATCAGCCTTAAGGAAAGATCTTATCTGTTCATGTTTCATCATTAACACACCTTAATTTTCTTTACTGCTTTGATATGAAAGTATGGAGAAGAACACTCCTCCATCAACAGATTCCTGATTTCCCTATCCCTGCTGCAGGAGGGAAAAAGAAGACAAACACACAATAAATAGCAGTATAGGTTTTTTGTTTCTAAGAAAAAAAATAATATAAAATACTATATTTTAATGCAGAAAAGAAAAATCAGAGTTCCTTGCTATATCTCAGTTACTTTATAGAATCGTGTTGGCTGAGAGGTACACTGCCTAACATTTATCTGCATATCTAAGCAGCATCAGGCATAGCAGTGCTCCAATACAGGTACATACGTGCACGCACAGCTAAGTCTGGAAACTGTAATTACAAATTTGCTGTGCATTTCTGTATTTTTCACTTTGAAACAAATAAAAACAACACCATTTTTCCTATAATTTATAAACCATCATCTCACAAATAAGCATACGAAGAGGAATAGAGTTATGACCAAAAAAGGGAAAACATTTAATCTCTGAGGATTGTCAGAGCAATAGCTTATCCTGGTTTTCTCACAGTTGACCTGATTTGAGCAGGAGGCTGGACCAGATGACCTTCTGCGGTCCTTTCCAACCTGAACTACTTAGGATTCAATTTTGATTTTTTTTTTATTATTACCAAACAGATTACAACCTTTGTGCTCTTTTTAGAAGCTGGCACAAACTTATTGGCTATTGATAATATAACTATACCTCTTGCCTATGTACCTTAATTCAAAATACTTAAAGTCTAGTTGCAGGCATTCTCACTGAAATGAGCAGTATTATGGGTTTCATTTTCCTTCGTGTTTAGATATCCTTTACTATTAGTTTTTACTTGCAGCAGTCAATGTGATTGCAGTCTCAATGTGATCAGCTAAAGGGTAGGAAAAAAAAATAATTTTAATACTCTCAGCACAACATTCTCTGTATGAACCAGATGTTGACAATCCAGACGAGCAGATTCTGCAGCTGACAAAAGCTTGTTTCCTGAACAAACGTACTAACAAGAATGCCAGGCTCTGAGGGTTAAGCCACACTATAAAACAGTTATTGTTTTCTGGAAAGCCTCCAAACTACATTCATCTTGTCCCTTCTTGCTCCCACTTGCTAGCTCCTTCACAAAATGTGCACAATGGCCACCAACTAAAATACTCACAAAAATATTTGCTCATTAGTACTGTGTTCCCAACCCGCACCATGCAAATAAGTGTCTTTGGTGGAGTTTACTTCTTGTAAGCTCTCTGCTGATGCTGAAATGGTTTTTCCTTTTTTCCTTCAGAAGCTTTGAGTCATGCTTTGTAACTGAAAATTATGGGTTGTATTTTCAGACAAGCTAAGACCAAGCCTTCTTGGTCAGAGTGTAATAGGTGCTCAAAAAATACATCAAGGAGGCAAGCCTGCTTGGTGATACCAATATTCTAGCAGAGCCAGTACTCAGTGGAGCTACACTTAATGCAGTTTCTACCTTTTTGCTGAGGGCAAAAAAGGGCAGATTTGATCCAATGCTACCTTAAAATTAATAGAGCTGCAGTAGGCAATGACAGTATATTGTTGTAAATTCTATGTACTACAGCCTCATTTAAAATGCTGATAAGACTTGTAAACCCTAGTTTCTAGTATTATGATAATAATATTCTAATGTCTTCAAGATTCATGCAGTACTAACCAAAGCAGTAAGATCTTACTGTTTTTAAATCTTGTCATCTTTCCCAAAACCACAATGCTTTCTGTTTGTTACCATCCCTCTTCAGATCATGCCTCAACTTATAAGACAATGTTTTCTAAGTAGGATCATTTTCTTTTATCTATAACTTGCCACATCATACATTTATGTCATGACTTAACTAACAATGGAATTAAATTCTCAAGCTACTAAAAATGTCAACAAGTTAGACTGGACTTTTCTTTAAGATTTGAAAAGTCAAAGGAACTCTAAAACTCCAATACACTTCTATATCTGCATCTCTATAGTTCCTCTGCTGGTCTTTCAATATTTTCTTAGACTGCTATAGTCCATTAACTTAAAATAAAGTTACATTATGCTATATATCTTTTAGATCTGACATAAGATTTTGAAATTACAAGTGAGCAGCATTCAAAGACAATTAAGTGAACAGGTCAAATAATAATAAAGTAAATTAAGAAATCAGCACTTCCAACTAAGCTTTCATCCTGATTAAAGCTAAACTTGGAAATGCATGAAACAACAGTTAGCATTATATTCAAAACATTAGACATACTCTGCATATTATTACAACATCAATAAAATAGGCCAAATGAAGAGATCTCAGCACTATAACAAACATGGTAAATACTTGTTTTTTTCCTTTTCCCTATGACCAGTCATTCCAGTTTCTCTCTAATTGGGAGTAGAAGATACCAGAAATTTTGCAAAGCCCAAACAGGAAGAACGGTGTTCTTTCAGCCTAAACGCACAGCACATTCTGCCATTCACAGCCACAGAATCATCCAGGTTGGTCCCCAGAGCGACTTCCTGCTCTCAGTAGGATCAGGACCATTCAAGACCAGATTGTCCAGGGCTTTGTTGAGTCAGGTCTTAGAAACTTTCAAGGATGGTGATTGCACAGTCTACTGGACCAATCTAGCCAAGTGCTCGACTGTCCTCATGGAGGGGGCAACAGTTTTTGCTGTTCCTGGACCAGTCTTTGCCCCTTAGGCTGTTCTTGTGGCAACATAACATGACCAACAGGAGACAGAAATATGGTGGTACGTTTACTGAGAACCACTTAGAGAAAGACCTAGCATTGACTCTCAAAGGGCAGATGGTGTTTGTAGGTATTGTGCACTGAGACTAACTACAAGTGCATTGTATAAATGAAGGTCTCAAAAGCATCATGGCTTACAAACTTTTCAACATCGAGCACTGCAGTGTAGATGTAGTCAAAAAGCTCAAAAGAACATAATAATTTGTCAGATCAAAAAGATCACTCAGTTCTGGTGCTACATTTATTTTGAGGTTTGGGTTTTTGGGGTGGGGTTTTTTTCACACTTATCAAGAGATTCATTGTAGCTGAAAGGAACATTATGAAATTCAAGAAAGGCAAATGCAAAGTCCTGCATCTGGGAAGGAAGTACTCCCTGAAAACATATGGGCTGGGCACTGACTGGCTGGGGAGCAGCTCTGCTGGGAAGGACCTGAGGGGTCCTGATGAAACTTGAGCTAAATGTGACCCTGCTGTGTGCCCTGGCAGCAATGATCACTTCCCTCAATCTTCTGACCTGTTAATACAGCCTGACAGCAGATTAAGGGAAGTGATCATCTCCCTTTATCTGACATTCATCAGACCACATCTGGAACACCATATGCAGCTTTGGGTCCCCCAGCTCAAGAAAGATACTGATAGACTTTAGCACAGAGCCACCAACACGGTTGGGAGCTGGAGCACTTGCCCTGTGAAGAGAGACTGAAGGAACTGGGTTTGTTGAGCCTGGAGAACAGAAGGCTTTGGTGAGCTTTCCAGTACTTATGAGGAGGTCATCAAGAACACAGAGCTGGGCTCTGCATGATGGTGCATGGGAGGAGGATGAGAGACATCAGACAAATTGAAACAAGAGTAGTTCAGATTGGATATAAAGAAAAACTTTCTCACCATGACGACCGTAAAGCACTGCAACACATTGGTGTAGAAAGATTGTGCAGGCTCCACTCTTGGGGATTTTCAACACCACCTTGCCTGACCCTGCTTTGAGCAGGAGGTTGGATAATGCAACCTCCTTAAGTCCCTTCCAACCTGTATTATTCAATAGTTCTATGATTTTGGGTTTTGTGCACTCAAAAAATTCCTCAGCCTCTTCTGAAAAAATCTTTGTTTATATTTAGAGAGAAATCCAGATTTCCTTTGACAGGTTTCAAAAGAAAATAAAAGAAAACTTCTGGGAGGAGTGGGGGGATGACATAAGAACATTTTTGACCCTTTTTACTGGAGGTTGTCAAGTTAAAGCCAGAAATTTTAAAACATTCACTCTGAGACAAAATATGTCATTTTAAAGAAGGGAAAAATACTTACCTACTGGAGATATCTATACCTGTAATGTGGCTTCTATCAGAAATTATGCTTAGTAAGTAATTAAGTTTAGTATACTCTAAGTGTATAGGTAGTGTCTTCACCAAAGTTTATGTACAGTTTTACTCTAAATATTGTCTATCCTACCTTAAATATTTTTTTGCAAAGCAGGATCATTAACTCCCTGTTTGCCATATCCCTAGTAGCTTATCAGACTAAAAAAAAAAAAAAAAAAAATCACACTACTTAGTTAACATGCATTTTGCAGCCTTGCATATTTATTAGCTTTCTGTATTTAAGTATATATTCTTTTATTTTTTAGTCTTTTCAATCATAATTTCTGAGTATTAATAATGAAATGTAACTGCAGTATAACAACAGAAAGTCTGATTGGGTCATTCTACTGTTGCTCTTCCAGAAGTCTGAAATTCTATTGCAGCAATAGAGAGAAGAAAGCTTACTGCATAAAAAGCCCCTCAAATCCAATCAACCAGCATGAAGTCCATCCAAGCACACTTGCCCATGTCAAGGCAAGAACTCCCTCCCACTGTAGCCTCATGACCTGTCCTACTGCCTTCCCCCTTTTGAGCTCAGGACATTAATGCAGACATATGTCCCATCTTCATTTCTCTTTCTTCATGTCTGAAATGAGCATTCATAAATGGCATTGTGATTTGCACTAGAAATAATAGACTTTGGCATAGAGTAATATTCATGTATCAGACAGCTTAAAGAACACAGTGTGATGGAAGACTAAAAGAAGCAGAGAGCTGCTTTCCTTGCCTGTGTAATACTTAATGTGAAACATGACAGCAATCTTCAAATTCCTCAAGGCTACAAACAAAAGAGGAGTAATTACTGAGATGAACACGGGGAACATATAAAAATAAGAGGTAAAAAGAGAATATTTATTATAAATATATGGGAAAACTTCAAGACAGCAAGATTTATCAGTCCATGGAACATTTCTGCCTGCTAATTTCTCCATTGGTTGTAATGCAATCACTCTTTTTAAAAATTCCTTTTTTTTCTTTTTGAGCTAAAAAGGAGAAAATTCCTTATCAGGAAAAGACCAACATGGGTAGAAGGTGTCCTGAATGATCCAAGTCATCTTTTTCTAAGTCTAACATCTCACAGTATAAGTCATGTTACACCCGAGCCACAGGGTAACATACATAACGTGAACAGATACACAAATGTGACATTCCTATCTGGTAATAACAGTTCAATCAAGTAGTACTGACAATAAGAAAATATCACTGAGTAACATATTTGAAATCAAGTAGAGTATCCTCTCATGTTACTGGCTTCAGCTGGAAAGAAGTGAAATCATCTTTCACTTGCATTCCAGCTTGTATCTCTACAACTCTGCAAATACTGGGAAAATGATGAAGAATTCTTCATCAACTAGATTTGTACTACAGCCATATGGCCAGATGGGTAACATCTCAACCCCTGATAAATATGAAACTGAAGTACTTGGTAGGAAAACTGAATCTAACTCCACTTGTGCAAACATGTAAAAATCTGTTTTGGAAGCTTTTCTGTAGTGTGGACCATAAATAGTAACTGTAAAATGTGCAGAAGTAGAAAGCGTGTGTCAAAAGCACTATATTTGACCCTGTTCTACCAAAAATATCCTTACTTCCTCTGCTCAGTTTAATCCATCACAATCTACAACAATCTTAGCTATATAATCCAATACTTATCCTACACATTTGTGTGAGTTTATGTACTGAGAACATTAAGAAGAAAGGATTTATTAACAGCCTCTCAACTGACATTTACAGTGATTACGGTTCTTCAGTCCCCCCCTAGTGCTAACCTTAAATTTTTCTCTTATTTCCTCAGTTTAAAAGTTGAATTACAAAATTTCTAATAGGAAAACACCATATTTTTAAAAACACAGACTCTCTTCCTTCGCAGCCAGGACCTGCTTGATTTGAGCTTCCCCGTAACCAGAGTCTCTGCCTCCCACTACTTCACAGTGAATAAATAAGCAACAGAACATTATGAGTGTCTAATGGGGCAACCTGCTAACTAAATTAAATATGATAAAAGATATGGGATCTTAGACCAGCCGTTTATATAATCATAATTAAAACAAACTACGAAGCAGGAGTTTCGAACAGGACAATCTCAGTGGCTTCCTTGCCTGTAGAGATAACCAGGCCTGGGGAAGGCCTACCCGAGGCACTTAAACACCACTAACACACTCCCTCCCAGGAGTTTCTTAGGAGAGAAAAAGGAGTTTATACGCTGGCTGGTGTTTTATATGATGGCACAGAAACAGTATTAAGCCTCAGCATTTAGTGTGAAGAGTTCAAACCTGCAGTTTTGTACATATTTATTTTTGTCTCTGAAAACACAGGCAGGGAATTCCACACCATGGGAGGACAGGAAAGGATTGGCATCTTTAGGATTTACTGGAGCCCATGGTTATGAAAGAGTACAAGCCTTTCACACTGAATTTGTATTTGCAGCAAGAACTTTCCTGATACGTAGTGAAAAAAATGCAGAGATTTATCAAAGACCTTGATGTAAAGTAGGCAATAAACTTCCTAACTCTTAGGAAAGCCCATCACTGTGCCTTTGAAAAGATAAAATTTGCAAGGTAATTCTTTAATCAGTGACCTGAATTGCTGGACTAGAAAATTTGAAACAACCTAAGACAATCTGCTACAAAAAGGTATGAACGTTCAATAGCTCCAGATTACCACAGTTACATAAGCATCCTACAGCTTTCATAAATATTGTGGTCCACTTAAGCACACTTCCCAAACTCTTTACAACAATTTGAATAATTTGTATCCTAACTAAATTATCCAGACTAAACCCACACCTGTAAATTTCTACTTGCCAGGAGTTTATATAGAAGCTGGACATTTCATCCATGACATACCTCCCTATCTATGCACATTGGGTACGTAAATGACTAAATCTCTACCACATGGAGTTGAATTGAAAATATTCTGCAGTTTTTTCAAATTTTCTACTACAAGCTAAACTTCATGCATCTCAACAGCAAAAAAAGAAAATATTGATTGGAGATTTTGTAGGACTTCACACAAGCTCTTTTTTCTTCCTTCCATTTTAGCAGTAAAACATTTCCCCAGTTGATCTGATCACTAACCTCATGTGGGCTTCAGAGTTTGCTAGAAGTAACTGGAACAGCTCACCCACCAGCAGGCTGCAAGCACTAGTAAGTCTAGCTACCCTGAGGTAGATGCAGCTGACTCGCATTCAAAGATACCATGAGACATACACCATGGCAGCCCAAATCAGCCTTGATTTTTACCTTTTCTTCTTCCTTCCTATAGAGATGTTCATTTTGTAGGTTCCACTCCTCAATGTCTTTGAGAAGTTTATTTAGGTTGCAGATTAGCTGTCCTGTACAATGCACCCCAGTTCCACTATGACTATGCGCTGTGTGTGCATGCACATGTGTATGAGTATAGGGAGTAGGACAGGGAGGAAGAGTGCATAACAGCTTCAGTTAACCTGGATAACAGAGAATCAACTTTATATTCTCTTCCAGATTGTGTCAGGGTGCTAGAGACAAAAATGAAGCTTGCACAGATTTAATCTGTAAACTAAAACTTCACGTATAATTTGCACACATATTGCTGGGCAGTATGTTCAAGCCAAGAGAGTCATATTCAACAATCCCAGAACACAAAGCAAACTTATTTATGTACCTATTCTAAGATTATTTCAGTTTTAGCTTATTCATCAGGTTATGGCTTTTCTCAGGACTCTGCAACCCTTTATTCCTTTTTTATTTGCCTGATCTCACGATTGACCCACCTTGCAGTAGAAGGTTGGACGAGAGAACTCCTGAAGTCCCTTAAAGCCTCAATCTTTCTTTAATCCTATGATTTCAGAAGGAGTGGCATCTTTATCACTTGTTGATCACGCACCTCTCCTACAAATTCTGAAAACTCAGTAAGTGTTTAGTCTGCACAAGTGAAAGATTAATCACTTCAATTTAAAAGATAACAAAATCTCTTCTCTACCAGTGACATGTCTCCACTTCGTGGTCTACAAAACTGAACACAAATTTGAAACTCCATTTGCTTTTTCAAATCAGCATCACTACTTAAGTCTTGGAACACTATGATAAAGAAATTTCATCATTTATTTTATCTACTTGTGGTAATTGCCATAAGCTGGTCTCATGCTGAAAAGCTTGATATCTATCACTCTTCTGCTTGTATCACATCTATCATAGTCTGGCCTTGATCTGCAATATTCAGAACAAGTAACACACTCCAGCTAATAGTTCCAACTAACAATGCCATGTGTAACCAACTTCATTTAATTTAAACACCCATCACACCAGCACTGGGTGTGCCACCTGCAGCAAGGTTTAGAATCGTAATCTTTCCTGCCATGCGCAGAGCAATTAGTTATTCCACCATCACTATCATTTTCATGCTGAAGCTCAAACTGCAACCTGTTACGGTTCTTTCACGAGGCACCTCTTTGAAAAAGCCTCAGCATCACGCCAGGAAAAACACAGTTTCACAGTCTACTGAGAGACTGATCACTCCCACGCTGAGCCTCTCCCTGGAGTCTTGCTGCACAAATTAGGACCAAAAATGCTTTTCAGCCGTGGCTGGCAGAGCAGAGACAGGATTTCCCCTTCAGCTAAGATGAAATAGCTCTTTTTTCAAGTTAGAAATAGGATTTCAGTTAAGGAAAGCTCATAAAGATTCTTGTGGCATGGACTACGCTTACCTCCTGGACAATGCCTCATGGCCATTTTACAGCGTCTGGATTCTGCAATGGTTGGGCATGGTATTGTGTCTTTTGCTGGCTTCTTCACAATTTGTCTTGTCCTCGTTTCCAGGCCCCACTTAAATCCACAGGTTTTGTTATTTCTGCTGCAAGTTCCCCACTCACTCCACTGACCCACTTCACAGCCTTCTGATAAAGCAAAAGAAAACATGAGTAAGCAATTCTTCTGGGTTTTGCTTTTCTTTGTTTTCATTTTTTTTAAAATTAGAATACACTATTAGAAAGCACCACTTGAAAGTTTTACTGTTAACAGGCAAAAACTTAGAAACAAAATTAAAATCTCTTACAGCACCTGAAAGAATCCTTTTAGCCAACTTCAACCTGAGCATAAAACCATCAGACTATCAATCTGTATGTATAGACATCCTGTCAGTCCCAAATATTCAAAAACCCTCCTAAAATCATAAGATTGATTTAAATTGTTCTCTTTTTAATAAATAAATTCTATTTGGTTGTCACCTGGATTTGCAAAGCTCAAGAGTTCACATTTCCAGGTCCTATCCACCAGGAAATGCAAGGAATACTCTTGAAAGAAAGTCTGTTCTAACACAGTTCCCAGGCTTCAAGATAAAACACCAAACTGTGAGACTCGACAAATATTGTGAGAACAGCCAACGCTGGCTCAGAGGTATAAAGTAAATTTCTACGAAAAACACTTACTTGGTGGTTTATATTTGTTACTTGCTAATGGAAAAGTAGGGAGCAACAGGGAAACTAAAAGTGAATTTGAAGCCCAGATGTTACAGGAATTCAGTCTGTCCTGCCTCTGGGTTAAAATGAGCAGGTAGTTTTACGAGGGCAAGAATCTGACAAGTACATCACTGACTTAAAGTTCTAATGCAAAAAACTGGCCTTCCTGAAATCTTACAAATTCTGAGTTATAAATCCTCATACAAGGTGATTTACAGTTAAGAGGACAGAACCTTCTGATGCAGAACAGAGTGGCATTCCCAATAATGCAATATTTCAAAGTTTGGAAAAAACTGTTATTACTATTATTATTATTATTATTAAAGAAATCCAGACACAATTCGTTAGTGAATATTTCTTGATAGGAAATGCTAAGCATCAGCTTAAAAATAGCGCCATATTTGAACCCTGCCACCTTGTAAAAGAGCTGCTTCAGCAGCATTGCTGTGCTAGAAGACTCACCCACACATTCCATAAGCTCTTCCAAGGCGGCAAATCCAGGGGGGCATCCTCGGAAGCAGCGGCCTCTGTGCGAGTAAAAGCCCGTTTTGCATTTGGTACAAAAGTCTCTGCTAAAGCAGGAGTCGCAGTTTTCTATTCTGCATCCTGAATCAAAAGGATCGTAAGAAACAATGAGACAACTAAGTTAGGGTAAGACTAAAAATGAAAGGAAAGCAATAAAATAGCAAACCCAGAAGTGCTATGATGAGGAATACTGTCATCCTTAAATCCATCTGCTCTATAAGAGAAATTACAGTTAAATGTAAACATTATTTACCACATTTAACCCTACATCCTTTAAATCCTATTTTTTTAATCAAAACTGTAGATAAAACCTCTAGTTGAGTGATATTTGAGTTAATTACATCTTTTGGGAGGAAAAATGTTCAATGTAAACTATTACTGTGTTTAAGTAATTTTGAGGAAACTAAGATGCAACAAATTATTTTGGGAAGTATGCATGTATTATACGTACCGTCTTCACTTTTTTATTTGTCATTAAAAGCAGGATATGTTTTTTTCTTCCATGAGTTGACCCTATAAATAGCTGAACGAATGCTTTCATCTATTATATCTGATGTCCGTATCTACACATATGCATCTGCTACCATGCAAAAAGCCCCAATTTTTCTGGATATAATTCATTTCTATTATTAAGGCAGTTAATCCATAAAAAATAACCATTATTAAATGACTAAAAGACATAAAGCTATCATCAGTAGCAAAAAAAGCCCAGACAAACTATTGCCTTTTGAAATATTGGATTTCTCTGAAAATTTAAGAGAAATATTGTCCACAATAGATTACAGACTCAGAAGCAGACTGTTCAGAAACATCCTATTCCATACTAAAACACTGCAACTCGGAAATTAACTAGATACCAACAACCACACACACACCTGAAAAGGAGAAATACTTACATGGGGGCTTATGAAAGTCAGTCATACATACCTACAAAAAAACGCCAGGGAAAAATGTTCCAAAGATTAAAAAGTAAAAGCCTTTATATTTGGAACAGTAATGAACACTTTAAAATTAATTTTAAAAAATCTAATCCTTCAGCTAACATATTTAATTTATATAAACTACATTAACTGTATCCTTTCTTCAGCTATCTGAAGTCACAGCAGGAAGCATTTGTTATTCATGTCATGCAACAATATACTAATCTTTTTGGTCACTTATGTCATTCATTTATTCTTGATTCTTTTCTAAAAAAAAAAAAAAATTACAAACCATAAGGACTTATGAAACAGATATTGGTAAATATCCCCTAACAACACTTCAAATTTAGCTAATCTTTATAAAACAGATTTTAGTATTTAGTCTTGAAGTTCAGCAGGCAGTTTATTTTCAATTTTCTCCTATGAGGTTAAATTACTCTAAACATGAAATGCCTATTATTTAATCTGTATCAGATGCAATTTAGGGGAAAATACTGAAAGAATATTAGGAATACTTTAAGAATTCTGAAATTAAAACATTAATTCACTGGAGTGATATTCAGCACAATGCTTGGGGTTACTGGGTGCTAATTGTAATGATAATTTAACTCGGTAACAGACCACACTATAGCTGAAGATCAGCTGGGAGAGACAACAACTCCTTTTTGATGTCCTCCATATGCTCACTCTCAAATCATGAAGCTAAGCCTTGCATGGATTTTTTTATAAAATTTAAAATGAACTAAACTAAAAAGCTAAAGAAGAGCAGTACTCCAAAAGTTAGAAAAGCTAACTTTCTAGAAGTCTATTTTCAGTCACAAACTGTCACAGCAGTAGTTAGAAAATAAAGAAAATTTTACAGAGTTTTTTACTTTTGGTGCCCAGATTCATCTTATTACACAGTTTAAATGCTTTCAGGGCAAATTTTCTTTTCTTTTTTAAATAAAAGTGCTATTAATTAATTCTTTTAACTGTGACTGAGGTTAGTAAATTAGAATAAATGAATTCTTTAATTTCTTTTGCTTTTAAAGATAAATATACCAATGTGGACAGATAATGAAAGAGTACACATCTTTAGTTGGACTCCTAAAGAAAGTTGATACTCCATTACGAATATTAAGATACCTTGGTTTGGAAATAAATATAACTGTGTCAAATTTTGTATTTCTTTTTGTTAATCAGCATCATTATCTATGTAAACTTTATTTAGGTCTTAATGGAAGTATATTGCAGATTCCTAAAATGTTTTGCATTCTATTATTTAAATAATAAATTTGATAATAAAAGAATAATCTAGTATGAAATCTACAGAAGAGCTGTTTGATGTAATAGTCAATAATTAAGAAAACCAGCATTTTAAAAAATTGTTTTATCCTTTACACAAAATAATATAATAAAAACCAAGGAAAAAATGTTTAAAGTTAATGACCTGAACTGCTTTCTTCTGATTGCCATGGTTTTCAACCCTTTGAATTTTCTGATCTCAGCATCTTATGCCTAACTCTGGAGAAGGAAAGCAATATCTTTCCTACTTTTAAAAATTCCTATCTCAATCCTTTTAAATT
This sequence comes from Haliaeetus albicilla, assembly GCF_947461875.1. Lineage (NCBI taxonomy): Eukaryota > Metazoa > Chordata > Aves > Accipitriformes > Accipitridae > Haliaeetus > Haliaeetus albicilla. The sequence goes on from NC_091485.1 coordinate 57,539,967, forward strand.
CCCTTTAAATTAACTAGTTAGCTTACTGGTACAATTATAATAAACTGGAACAAGACAGAGATTCTTTTTTCATCTGGAAAAGGTTCTTGTCAAAAGCAATTTTATTACTTCAATTTATTAGCCATGGATCCAATTGCTTTTCTCACCAGTTCAGTGGTTTCATTTTCTGTATCACTTCAGCAGCTAAACCATGCGACCAGTGTATTCCTTTTATTCCACTTAAAAGACTACTTAGAAGTTTACACCAGAAAAACCCCCAAAGGAAACAAGACCAAAAAACTTGAGCTAAACATAGCTAAGATTTTAGACCCAAGGAGCTCTTTAGAGGAAAGAAGTAGAAAATGCATAACCAACAGTATTCTTCAGAAATGCCTTTTTTTTTTCCTTTAGAAATAAACAGAAAATAGTGCCCAATGGAGGTTTCCAGATAGACAAGGGTAACTACCTGGAAAATTTTAGAAGCAGTAAGGAGGAGGAGCCTGGAAGTGGAAGCTCTGGGGGCACAGAGAAAGATAAGACTGGTGTTGAGGGGAGGAAGAGTTGATAAATTCAGCCTGGCAGAAGAACCCCAAAGAGCAGTCACCTCCCTTTGGCAGGCCTACCATACTTGCAGGGCAACAACGACAGAGTTGGAAACCTAATCTTCAGAACCTGGGAGTGAAGCAGTAAAGGGTGCCTCACTGCTGCTGTTCCCATTTAGCTGGCAACAAGAGGTCTGTAGGTCAGGGGCAGACATTTAAGTCCCTACCTCTTCCTTCCCTTGTATTCAATTTGCAGTGTCTCATCAAGGGCGTGCTTCCTACCAGACCTCAAACCCCTTTTATTCCTGCTCAGCACCACGTCTCCTTATATCCCCCTGGCCCTACTACCCTCTACTCATAGCCAGGACCCCTCAGACTTCATAACACTCTTACCACAACTCTTCTAGCACAGTATCATATCTTCTTTCCAGTGATTCTGTCTTGCGAAAGTCAGAAAGTCAAATATTTGCTTCCATCCTTCCCCTTGAAAGGTAAAAAACACCCCAGAAAGCCACCCCCATATGAAGACCACACATCTTCCTCTGGTACCATCCTCACATAAGTGGACTTCAAAAAGCACTCAGGGAGGCCCAGAGAAATCTGCTGGTATGTCCGATTAGCACGGCCCATTTCTAAAGAGTTGACACTTTTCAAAATGTTACACCATACTTCCCACAAGAGTTGGATGTAGATGGTAAAAGAACACCATTCTCACCTCACTGAAATCCATGGCAAAGGTCCTAATTGCTTCAGCAAGGGCAGTTTTAAACTAGTAACTTTCTTACCCCATCAGATAGACAACAGCCCACTGCAATGACTTTAATGAGCAAAATTAATATTAAAAACCCTAAAGAGACACAATCTTTCATGATAAATACATATTTATGAAGTGAAAAGTGAGAACTGAAAAAGAGCAGTACTCCAAAAGTTAGAAAAGCTAACTTTCTAGAAGTCTATTTTCAATCACAAGCTGTCACAGGAGTGGTTATAAATTCAGTGCTCCATGACTTCACCTCCCAAGGGAATGGGTGGAAGAGAAATCACTACTTTGTCTGGTGAAGCTAAGCTGGACTGAAATTAGACAGAAGTGCTTTTGCTCAAGTATCTTCAGCGTTCAGACAAAACAAAGAGAAACAAAAACTCATCCCTTTGACAGAGTTCTGAAATGTTGATTTATGGGACAAGATATATAACTTCCTCAATGGAAAGTCTAATGATACTGTACAATCTCTTAATTTAGGCTGACAAGAGAGTAAGAACTTGAATGACTGACATTTCAGTAGAGCATGAGGGTAGATTATAGTATGTAAAAGTGCCTCCGTGCTTGAGAGCAGTTACAGAATACGCTCAAGAAAGAAACATAACTCCGTGAACTAGTACTGTGCCACTCCTCAGTCAATGGCCAGGAAACCTACCAAACTGAAGGACCAAATTCTTTGGTTCGAGAAAAAGAAAAAGGATCATAATATCTCCCTTAAAAAAGGCCATTATCAGAAAAGAATCCGGAGACAGAAATTTATAACATCTTTGACTTTGCTTACTGAAACAGAGTGGCAGAAGATAAGTTATATACAGGACTTTGCAGCCAAAGTCCCTTTTTCCTTAATTTTCAGTGAGCTCTAGCACCCTGTGGCACTTCAGAAATAATTTTCTTCTGAAGCGTTTTTGCACATACACCAGATTTTCAAAAAAATTAATAGCTATGAGCCATGTTTCAGTCAAGGTTAGGGCAACCAATCTGATCTATAAGAATTGCATTTAGCTAGCCAGCAATAAAACATTTGCATTTAGGCTTTATAATCTCATTTATATTGACCGAAACATTCCTCTGCTACTTACATGACTATCACAAAAAACCAAATCTGATTGACATGGATGAAATTTACAATATTTATAGAAAAATACATAAACGGTGCATTAAAGAACTGTGGAAGGAGAAAGCCCGGATTACAAATCATGCCCAAATTAGAGATACACTTTAAGCAGATGAACCACAGTGATATTAAAAGATTTTTGTGACCTGCTTTGGCTTCCTGACAGTCATGATAAGCCACTCCTACTCATTCTCCTTTTAAAGTAAGTATTAAAGAATTGACAGACTTACATTTTAGAGAAGGAATCAAAAACCCAGGAGTTCAAACAAATTCAGATATTGAATTAAATTTAGACTCAGGTGCATGTGCCTGTTATTGTAAAAAAAGAGTATATGCTCCTTTAAACAGCTTCTTTCTGTACTATAATTACAGAAAGCATAACGTTACCAAAACAAATACTACCCTTCCGTAGTAAATTTATCACCAGCTTATAAGGTGATGCTGAATAAGCTAAATTGTAGGGAAATATAATGCCTTTGAAGCTCAAAATAAAGCATAAAATGCTCCATATTGAGATGCATGTGCTTCATACCTTAACAAAAAGAAGGTTTACTATATTAGTTTCTCATACTAAGTGCAATATGATGAATCTTTAAGGTCAAAAGATGTCTACCTCAACTGTAAAAAGTAGTTACTCATTTGTAAAGTATTTTTACTGATATGCATAATCTTGAAAATTTTACACGAGCCTTATTTTGCCTTTGTGAAAGATTCATGTTCTGTAGCATTTCCATTGTCACATTGTCCTTTTCTAAACATAATCAATGTGATTGACTATCCATCCATAACCCCCTTCATAACAAAGCTACCTTGTAGTGCACGTAGTGGAAAAGACAGCTGGTCAGTTCCTAGTAATGTTAATAACAATGACGATGCGCAGTTAAGTTCTGCTCCCCATGAAACGCAGACACCAGTGAAGAGAGTTGAGCATGGGGAAGGGAAGTGAGAACACGTGAGGGCATCTGCATGAGTGGAAACCAGCAACCACCGGCATAAGAAAGAGAACTGTACTGAACACCTTCGAGACGGAGAGCTAATGATCAGATTTTGCAAAGGGATGCTGCAGACTCAAGCCAGGGAAGGAAACGTGGCATTCCTAAATTGAAGGGCTTGGTAATCTTTGCACTGAAATCGGGTCCTTGCTTGAGGCATCCCCTTGTGTTTAAGAAGTCAGAGGTGATGATTCACTACAGTTCGTGCTTTCCTTTTGAAGGTCAAAACCAGTCTTTCCATTGAGGCATCATTCCAGAGGAGCCTCGGGGCCTGTAACTTGTGAGGTTAGTTATCCTGGGGAGTGACAACGGTTGCTTGGTCCAAAGCACCTAATACTTTGGTCTTTCACACTGAGCTCCGACTCATAGCACCCTACTCTTCCTGCCTCAGATCTCTCTGCCTCTTCTACCCCAGAACCTCCTAACTCCACCTATGCCCAGACTGTCCCCATGCCCATCACACTCACTCCGTCCAACTCGTGCTCCCATCCCTCTGCTGCTCAGTAAAACAGCATTGGTGCCACAGACTTAACTTCATGCTGCCATCCTGATGTGTCCGCTGGCACTGCGCACCGATCTGTCATCAACCAGCACCACCTCCTGTGCTAATCCTCTCCAGAATTTCCCAAGATGGGAGAGACCTCAAAAATCCAGGCAGCTTACACCTTGAGGACACAAGGGCACATAACGGACAAAGACTGTGCTAGTGCCAAGAAGAGCAGGAGACAGAGGCAAGATGCTCCTATGAGAAAAGCTATGATGTGAGCAGTTCTTACAGTGGATGGAGTATCAGCTGAAAAACCAATGGAAAGAGAAGAGAGATCAAAACTTTCAGGAAAGTCACTGAGGAGACAGTAAGGAGAGGAGGAAAATCATAAGCAAAAGAGCTTTAGCCTACAAGGGAATATCTATAATAGCTAGCTATTTAATCTCCTAAACAGATGTGGCTTTGGTAGTTGCAGGGTTTTTTATTATTTATTATTATTATTATTATTATTATTATTATTACTACAAATAAAGATTTTTAAGCTGCAACTTTGGCAGGGGCTGAACATGAGCACTAGAGAATGATACGCACAGTCACTTGGCCGTAACAGGTCCTGAAGTTTACCACAGGTCTACCATTTCATGGCGAGCAATGTTTGAAATACAACATCCTAATTATAAAATACCATAGTGAGGATATTTTTTAAAATAAATTCACTTAATAAACACTTAGCGATACATTTCCAATATGTTCTAATCTTGATTCATTATTAGTTGAGATCTTTTAAATAAATGCCAAACCACAGTGTTTTCAATTAGTACTTTACAAATATACAATTGCCCTATTAAATCTAAATTGACTATAGATTTAATAAACCTTAATTCAAAGTACTAAGATGATTTTTGTTGCCAGACAGATGGAACAAAACTCTTCCGTCAAAATACAAAGGCCAAAAATAAAAAAATTCCAAATTAAAAAAAAAAAATCCATTTGAAGGAGGAAAAGAGAGTGGAAGAGATAAGGAAAAAAAATAAATGCGTATAAAATAATGATAGGCAGATCTCAATTTCTGGCCATCCAACTTCATTTTCAAAATCCCGAATGCAATATTAAGCTTGTTTTTAAAAGATAAAGCCATATTTGAAGGAAAAAAACACAGATGTAATGAAAACTATTTCTAAAAAGTCAGAAAAATTATTTTATTTAAAGCAAATAGCGCTGTCCCTGTGGTAAATGAACCCCCTGACAGACTGTTACAATCGTACTGACTACAACAGTTTCAGAAGGTCATATGCTCTGCTATACTACGTAAGAAAGAGTCAAGCCATGATATATTAATGATGTATTGCTATTTTGAAAAAAATTTTGAAAAAAATTACCTTTCTTAATACACTGAATTAACTACATGTGTTTAATAAATGCTCAATTTGTTTAAAAGATTCTCTTTATCTTGTCTTTACTGAAGGTGCATGAAAGGGGAAATTACAATTTTAGCAATGTCAGGCCCTCCTGTCAGAAAGAAGGTGAACCTAAACAACTGGAGTAGCCAATCAAAGCTGAAGGGAGCTGTAATTTCTAAACTCTGAGTGCTTCCTCCCCCTAATATTGTAGAGGTTACTATGGATACAGACTAAGTTGAAAGGTTCAAGATAGGCTTGATCCATTAATCAGAACAATGTTAAACCAACCACCCAGGTGACAGGTTACCTCTTATTCTTTAATTCAGTTTTGGGTTTTTTTTCTCATGAGATTATTTCTTGTTGGAGCTGTTCAGTTCAAACTCATTATTAAAATTTCTTGGAAAATTAACAAAGTGTAACTCTTGGGCATTCTTCTACAGAAGAGACTCAGCACTTTCCAATTTCATGTCCAAATGTACTGCACTCTCATACTGCAGTGTTCAAGATGAAAATCATCTCCAGCAGGAAACTCTACATCGATTTCTAGAGACAAGCAGTCTCAAAATTACATTATTCACTGTTACTAGAAAAACAGCCTAGAACCACTTAGCAAATTCAAGACACACATACCGCTTACATGTAGAAAAGAAAATTAGTCTTGAAATTCAAAATTTCCATCATTTTAGAGCTGCTGCACTTGGCTGTGGTATTTATTGTGTTACATTTGGCACTAACTATGTTTGGCTTTTAAAATCATGTCAACATTTTCCATAAAAATATGTTCTATAGCTTCTCTAACAAAAATGGGCAAGTGTTCCAGTAATAAAATGTTAAACAGCTTTTGTGCCTATAAAGACATTAATAGGGCAGAAATCATTTCAACTTATGTAATTCAAGCACTGTAACTCCCAGAAGGATTTTAACACAGCCAGAATTTTTATTATTTTTAGCTGAGATAATACTATCTGAGCAATGGAGTCTGTCACTAAGCATACTTAAAAGTATCTAATATCAAGTAGGAAGAAACCTATTCTATTTTTTAAGAATATTTATTTTAACTCAACTTCAATCCACAAAATGTCTGTGTGTCCACAATGCAACGTACATGCCATGCAAGACCACCAAACCAAGCAAAAAAAAATGAAGATGTGATTTATAAATACACGAGTTGGCAGTTACACTAAAATAAAAATATACAATACAAAAATCATTAGAGGAGAACCAGGACTGGTTGGTAAATGCAACTGCATCATTATTCTCACAGGGGGAGACTGTCAAATGCATGAGGGTGAGTTAAATATCCAGCTCTCAACACGTGCCAATACAGGTTGGACACAACTCGGATTTATGCTTTTCAAAACCAATCCTGTAATTCAGGGAAAAAGGCCACTTTCTGTAAGTGGTAAAAATGAAAAAAAGTCATACTGAATTCACCATCCACCTTCTGCAAATAGTTTTTTTTTCTTTTTAAGAAAGTAAACAAAGACTGCCAGTACGGACTACTTTTCCTATCTCACAAGCACAGTACAGGCTAATATAGATAGATTCATCTATTTCCCAAAGCTGTAACTATACTAAAAAACATTTTTACGTGGGCAAGTTTTTACAGCCCAGTTCTGAAAGGTTTAAAGTGGAGAAGTTGCTGAATTCACAAACACGTTACAAAAATTAAGGCCAAAATCCTAAATTACTTTACAAAAGGGATGCATAAACCATATACTGGTCTTGTTTAATTTTTCATCAAAACCTAGCCACCTGGTATAGATTAGGCAGCACTCAGCAATATTACACAGCAGTTGGAAACACAACGTGAAGAACACCATATCCACAGAGCCCGCGCAGGGAACGGGGGGAAGAGGTGGGACGTCACTGCGTGGGCTGGGACGGGTCCAAGCAGAGCCGTGAGCGATCCTGCTCCAGCCCGGACTGCCACAGAGCGACCTCACGTGGGTCTCAAGATTAAGGTGATGTGGAAGCCAGCACCTGCTTTCTCACAACGCGCTGCGTCCCAGTGACATGCCACAGTACTGCTGGGAGAGTGCTGTACATTTAACAGACACCTGATTATGCCAGGAAGCAAAGAAAAGCTATTTCTCACTTCAGGTTCTTAGGTTCAGTGACCTAATTCTGGTTAGACTATGACACACACACAACCCCCCATGTAAATATGAATTAGAGGTAATAGCAATGATTAATAATCCGTATGGGCAATACTCCACATATGAGCTTATGGAAAAATCAATACTAAGCGACACAACTGCCAGACAGTGGTGAAATAATGTGTAGAGATACCAGAGCACTCGTTGATTTTAACAGTTGTGCTTCTAGGCACAAACATGCAAACAGGGAATCTTGTTGAACATTAGCAGGTTGTAAATTTCCAAATAAAATGCAGTACTAAAAGTGAAAGGTTGTTTGTTTGTTTTTAATAGTACATCTGTTTTATTAAAATAGCAACGCTGACATATTAAAGCATGTCTGGTGTGAGGTGTCTGGTCAGCTGAAATTTGTGTGGGAACAAAAAGCATGACAAGAAGCCCACCCATACATTAGTGCATATACTGACTAGTACCTACATGAGGCACCGTTAAATTAATACTTAATCCTTTTTGTTTTCATATACTGGGAATTTGTTTGTTAAAACTATGAATATCTGCTTAAAGCATCATTCTTTCCTACGTTTCCCTTCTAACTAAAGCAATAATAACAATAAAAATTACAACAACAACAAAAACTAGGTTAATGCATCAACTATTTAATCTGCTGAATGTTACATATCTTGGAATGAGTTAGGATGTTCTTTAGCAAAGAAGTTTTATGATGATCTTAAGACATCTGTGAAAGTATCACCATGTTCCACAACATATCATCTTAAGAACTGAGCATGAATTATGGCCTTCCTACAAAACTGAATGTAAGGGTTCAAAAAAAACTCACTTGAACATCTGTTCATATCTGGCGTTCGGAGTCCATAGTACCCCGATGGGCAGGAATGCAAGCATTCACCATATTGTCTCATTCCTTCTCTTCGTAGGAAGAAGAATAACTTGTGTTGGCATCTGATGCACCCATTATCCTTTGAACAAGATAAACAGCCTTTGCAAATTGGATTTGGTCCATAGCTAGCTGCAAAATAAGAAGATAAATTACACTTTAAGATCATTTGGAAATTATTTAGGCTGGAGGTCCTCTTCCCTCTAAAGTGTTACTTATCTACTGCATTATTACAAGTAATTTTGAAAGGAAGGTTCTGAAAGTACACTCGCTCTCATACATCTGCAGCGGCAAGTGAAAGAAATGCAATCTCTATATTTATAACTGTATGTAGGGCAATTTAATGAATTTACACACATTTAAAATAAAGGTAGAGGCAAGCAGAGACCAAGCTATATAAAGTTTACCAGTACAACATAAGTAAAACCCAGGTGCTGAATTCTAGTTTGAAGCTGGGAACATAACCACACAACAGCAACAAAATATAAGAACATCAGCAGCCTGATATATACAGCTGGAATATGTCCATGGAACTCCAGCAACCACACTAATGCAATTTCTGACTTCTGAAGAGAGCAATATTAAGAGTAAAGAACTCTCTGCAGAACAGGTACAGCACTAGCAACCCATAGCTCTCAGGGTTCTAGAACAGCTGTCGTCTTGCAGTCTTTTCTTGGTCTTTCTAATGAGAATGTCAAGACAACTATTTGGAAAAGAAGAGTAGCAGTTCTTATAAGAGCCTTTCTCTGCAAGTTTCTACCCAAAATAGGCTGAAAATCATATGCACAGACATTACAAAAGGAGGGCATTTAGTGCAGATTACCATTTTAGGCTACCAGCTGCTGTACCTTCAATTCTGTTCTCTGGTTTTGGTTTGTGTTTTCTTTTTTTCTTTTAAATTACTTGACTGATAACTGCAACAAACTTTAGCGGCATCACTTTTTGCCCCTATGAGTTTTTAGTATCCTGCATTTCTGCAGAGTTGCAGAACACTCCCTTGTCCCCATGGGCTGTCAACTTCTCAGGTGCTGAGTCAGCACAGCAGGTTAGCAGAGGGAGGATGTCTCAAGACATTCCTGAAACCAGCATAACTTAACAGGTCTGCTTTAAATATTAACTTGGCTGCAGGACTTCACAGAAATTTGCCAGTTCAAACCTGGTTTACTGGAAACAAAAGAAAAATATGCAATAGAAGGAAAGTGTCTTTGGGGTCTCAAGCTTTTAGTAGAGGCCACCCTGTGAGCAGCTGGCCAAAAGGACAAGGACTATGTTTAATTGTTCTATTTTAAAGCATTTAAAAGTATTCGCACCCTAACATAGTACTCTGGTACTTTTATCTTGTATGGATGGATAATTGAGGTTGTTCAATGAATGACTTCACCAGCGGAGCCAGGAAAAGAAAAAAGGAAAAGCCCACCACCCGCCGGAACCAGTAGCTGATAAGCTTTACTCTCACCTTCACACATCTGCACACCACATTCCCACTCCCTCTCTGCTCCCGTTCCCCACACATGCCTCATCAAGTTCAGCACGACAGCATTCAACTCCGATCTTGTACAAAATAATCCTAGTGGGTGGCAGGCAGGATGAGAAGCCAAGTGATCCAGTGTGAAACAGCTCAGCCAGTGGGAGACTTTCTGAGCGCTGGAGTCCTCTGGCACCAGGCTCACCTGGTGAGACCCTCTTAATGGGAATAGCATCCTTACCCTCTACAGTATATGTACGATTCTTTGGCTCTCTGTTAACCCTTTTGTAATGACACACCCTACCAGACCAACTGCCTTATACTCCTACACAAGTTCCCATCTCCTGTTGCCCACAAGAACTCAGATATAACTTTTCCTACGGTTCATCTTGCAACTATTCTCATTCACAATCCACATCTTCAAAGACATAGAAGAAAAGAAACAAACAGATGATGAGCTAGGCTTGGATGCATCCCTCATCTCACTGTCGGCAGGGATTGCCTATCTGTAACCACATCAAATAATACGTGACCATGTACTCCAAAACAATTGTTGCTTAACACATGGTGGGCAATCCTGTAGACTTCTGAATCCCCTTTTAGTCTCCTTGCATCTCACTCTCAGTAAATCTGTACCTCCAGCTTATTCAAGGTTCCTCATAGAAGCCTGTACTATAAGAAGAGAATTAAAAGGAGCAAAGCAAAAGTAAAGATGCGAGATGCCTGTATTTATTCACCACTCAAAATGTTTTTTGGAGTTTGAATCAGCTAAAGTCAGGGTCTCATAGGCAGTATGTTTAGGATTGTTACATAGGGCCTGCCCATTGCTGAACAGCATGGATATAGCTAAAGGCGACTATTCTCAATAGTGTGGCTTGGGGAGGAGGGATTAGGCTCTGGAGCAGATACATTTGTAGTATCCAGGTAAGTCTCATGTCCACCTCCCCTCACTGACCTCCATTAAAATTCAAGACTTCTTGGCTGCAAAATGTGTCTCAGTTTGACTCTACTGTCCAACTTTCCTTTATCTATGACTGCCCACATGTCACTCTCCTCAGGTACCTCTTTTTTCTATTTCTGGCAAGATATCTTTGTTGATAATCCTTTGTTCTGCAGGCAAATTTAATTATGCTGACCATAGCTCTGTCCCAACATACTCTCACATGAAAAGGAGCTAACAGCATAAAATGATCCTCCATTATCCTGTCTATCCTTTGTTTAGGAGGTGGACGGCACATCTTTCACAGCTTAAGGTCAACACAAGATATATGAAAGAGTTCAATAATATAGTAATTTTGTAAGTTGTGTATATTTATCCCAAAATTTTAACTTGTGTGTAGGTTCCCCAAACCATGACACCTAGACTCTCCTTCTTTATCTCCTGAGCAGCCTTAACAAATTATTCATAATTTCTGTGACCGTATTTTTTCCCCTCCTATAAGAATGCTGAGATTCAGTTCATGGGAACTTGTAAACTGCTCTGAAATCCTCAGCTATGAGCTATTATAGATGTGACACATGTATTGTTACTTAAATGAATTATTAAATTCACACATTGAATTTGGATAACAGAGTTCAAGTTGGTCACATAGTGATGACTTTCCCTGTTACCCTCCTAGTTAGTAAGTTATAACAAAAACCTAAAAATGTATCAGATATTTTTCTTTTCTTTCTTTACCACACTAAGCAAAAAAAATAAAAGAAAAATCACTGAAGAATTATACAATGGTAAGGCGAGGTAATATGATTTGTATGCTGTAACACAGAGAGTAAACTTTATTAAAGAATCTGAAAACTTCCCATTGTGCTGCTTAGTCACCAAACTGAATAATTTCCAGGTATTTTGCATATGGTAAGTTATTCTGAAGTGTGTTTCACAGAATTGGTGTTCTTCCACATTGTTGATGCTTATATTCTTTTCAGAGCTTCATGGGAAGCATACTGACTTCTGTGACCTTTCTGTCAGTTCAACCTGTCCCAAAGCAGAGAAAACTGTGATATGCTCTACTATTAAATTACTTGGACACTGAACATATACTTTCACAAATCAAATACTGTAGCACTGGTTTTGGTGTCACACAGGCATGTTATCTTGAAGATACCAACTTAACTTTCTCTTTTTGCCCCTACGTACACAGGCTATAATTAAATTCTACAAAATCCTCCCTGCCCCAAAGTCTTCCCTTTCCATCTCGGTTTCTTGACATAGAAAATACAATGTATTCTTATCACATACAGCTTTTTCAATTCTCATATAATTGCTCTTTGAAGGAGGAAGTGAACGCCTCTGCATTCAGCAGAAATATCTATACAATTCCTTTTGAATTTCTTCACAACCTCTTCTTTTTCCTTCTGTATTAGACTGCAAGAAAAAATAACAGGCTTACAAAACACGGTCATTCACATTCCAAGTTACCAGTTGCATCATGCGCAATGTAAAACATCACGCTACTCATCTCTATTTCGACCCTGCCTGGAACACCCTCCTCAACTCTGTGTGCCAGGCAAGGCAGGTTTCCTCCAGCCAAATCCCTCATGGAAACTCGCTCCTTCCACAAGGCCCACAAATGTTAACCAGTGTCAGAGCGCTGCTGTCGTCACATCATAAAACCGAAAATGCACACATGCTGTAAGTTAGCACCATCCTCTGGGTCTCAAAGCGCATGACTGCGCTGGCTGTCTGTGAAGCTTGTAAGGTCCTTGCAGCACAAGTAATGTTTTGTACAGCCACATAAGCATGTACGCAGGTGTGAACACCGCACATAAACACAAACACACACCTTTATACAGATAATGTATTTTTTATTCCTTCTGGTTGCTGCTTCTACAGCTATATTCTAGGGCATCTCTATATTTAAAGAAAAAGCTTTTACAGACTTGATTCCCTACGTTGAGCTTTTATTTTAAATCTGGGATTAAATTTGCCAAGTTTGCAAATGTTACTTGAGAACACAGACTAGTACCCAAACACTGAACGAAACATGGCTGAACTCTAAGGGTGTTCAAAGTTTCATGGTTTGGGTTCATATCAAGTAAAATCAAATGTCAGCTAATTACTTTAACTCTTGTCTGGATCAAATGTATTTAAGCCATATTGCTGAAGCGGTTTTAAGTGAATTGTTATGACTATTTGAAATCACAAGAGAATCAACAGTACAAAATGAGTCCAGCCTGTTCCCCACAAGAATACAAGTTGTTCTGTAAGCAACAGAACTAAGAGCGCTTGATTTTCAGTGATCTTACTGTTTTGCAGCCCATACCACAACAACTACTACTAATTTGTGTCTTTCTTGGTATACCCACTTGTTAGGTGTCACAAACCTCTTTTGAACCTGGTGCTTCAGCTCACCACAAGAACCTGGAATTTTTACACTTCTGTAAAAACCAGGCTGAAATGGACAAATTAATCCAAAACCAATTGGAGGAAGAGGAGGGCCTGGCAGAGAAACAAGCAGTAGAAAAAGTCATTCCCTAAATATAATTTCTTTAGAGGGCCAGGCTAACATGCTCATTATATTCTTAGTATCACTTGTTGCCTGGTCATTGTGTCTCTATTTGGCAGTCTTTGGTCTTTTGAACTCTCTGAAGTCAGAAACCAGGCTTAATGGTACAATGGCCACCTTAATGGCACTCTTGTCCTAACTAGGATTGTGGCCACATAAGTGCTGGTAATTGGATTTTAGTTCAGATTTAGCAGGAATGTCTCCAAGACACTTATCGCTATAAACATGAGGTGTGCAGACGGGGCTCAGAGGAGGGGAGCAGAAAGAGCAGATTTCATAATCCCGAATTCAACTAATGCTATAAAGATATCCCACACATATCTCAAGAAAACCAACTAAAATACACTCATGTTTGGCCTATGTCTTCAGGGTACCAAAGAATGGAACAAAGAATACAGCCCTACAGATACACCAATATTACATAGTATACCAATGTACTAACACTGTAAGACTGCAAGGTTATTATAGTTAAAAGCCATCTGATGGGCTATGAACAGAAGTTGGCCGAGAAAAATACCTATTTTTCATTAGAGCTTTGTGAAAGCAAAAGTAAGTTTTGGACAGAAAACTTCAATAACAAAAAAAAAGGGGGGGGGGGGGATAAATGACTAGCTTGATTCTAGTCATTGTCTTTAAGAGAATTAAAAGATTCAAGGTCAAAGGGGATTTTTATGAACAATTAACCCAATGCCCTGCACAAAAAAGCCACAGAACTTGTGCTTTACTAAAACATATGATTTAAGAAACCATTTGATCTTGATTTTTAAATTGTCAGCGGTAAGGAAACCACCACAACCTTTGTTAAGATATCATAGGGGCTAATCATTCTCACTGTTGAAAATCTGCAGTGGAATTTTGAACTTCAAATAGCAACCACTGAACCTTTTTATATTTTTGCCTGCCAGACTGTTAACAGTTTTTCAATGTTTTTTTCCCCAATGCAGACACTCTGATCAGGTCAAGCCTTAGCCTTCT